>NC_136276.1:23608924-23663924 GCF_964198595.1 Lampetra fluviatilis | reverse complement strand
TTTTGACTTTTTTGAGTGCACGTGCAAATCTGCTGGAAAAGCCTGTGGAAGTTTCACGGCGTTCGTACGATATTTGGCGACACAAAAATGAGCGATTTCACAGCTCGATGGAATTCGGCGCGACAGAAACGATGCCCCGTAACGCACATGAGAGCAACCCCGTCCAATTTCTCCCGTTTGATGGGGTCTATGTGTAAAAATTTTGACTTTTTTGAGTGCACGTGCAAATCTGCTGGAAAAGCCTGTGGAAGTTTCACGGCATTCGTACGATATTTGGCGACACAAAAATGAGCGATTTCCCAGCTCGATGGAATTCGGCGCGACAGAAACGATGCCCCGTAACGCACATGAGAGCAATCCCGGCCAATTTCTCCCGTTTGATGGGGTCTATGTGTAAAAATTTTGACTTTTTTGAGTGCACGTGCAAACCTGCTGGAAAAGCCTGTGGAAGTTTCACGGCGTTCGTATGATATTTGGCGACACAAAAATGAGCGATTTCCCAGCTCGATGGAATTCGGCGCGACAGAAACGATGCCCCATAACGCACATGAGAGCAATCCCGGCCAATTTCTCCCGTTTGATGGGGTCTATGTGTAAAAATTTTGACTTTTTTGAGTGCACGTGCAAATCTGCTGGAAAAGCCTGTGGAAGTTTCACGGCGTTCGTACGATATTTGGCGACGCAAAAATGAGCGATTTCCCAGCTCGATGGAATTCGGTGCGACAGAAACGATGCCCCTTAACGCACATGAGAGCAATCCCTGCCAATTTCTCCCGTTTGATGGGGTCTATGTGTAAAAATTTTGACTTTTTTGAGTGCACGTGCAAATCTGCTGAAAAAGCCTGTGGAAGTTTCACGGCGTTCGTACGATATTTGGCGACACAAAAATGAGCGATTTCCCAGCTCGAGAAAATTCGGCGCGAGAGAAACGATGCCCGGTAACGCACATGAGAGCAATCCCGTCCAATTTCTCCCATTTGATGGGGTCTATGTGTAAAAATTTTGACTTTTTTGAGTGCACGTGCAAATCTGCTGGAAAAGCCTGTGGAAGTTTCACGGCGTTTGTACGATATTTGGCGACGCAAAAATGAGCGATTTCCCAGCTCAAGAGAATTCGGCACGAGAGAAACGATGCCCGTAACGCACATGAGAGCAATCCCGGCCAATTTCTCCCGTTTGATGGGGTCTATGTGTAAAAATTTTGACTTTTTTGAGTGCACGTGCAAATCTGCCGGAAAAGCCTGTGGAAGTTTCACCGCGTTCGTACGATATTTGGCGACGCAAAATGAGCGATTTCCCAGCTCGATGGAATTCGGCGCGAGAGAAACGATGCCCCGTAACACACATGAGAGCAATCCCGGCCAATTTCTCCCGTTTGATGGGGTCTATGTGTAAAAATTTTGACTTTTTTGAGTGCACGTGCAAATCTGCTGGAAAAGCCTGTGGAAGTTTCACGGCGTTTGTACGATATTTGGCAACGCAAAAATGAGCGATTTCCCAGCTCAAGAGAATTCGGCGCGAGAGAAACGATGCCCCGTAACGCACATGAGAGCAATCCCGGCCAATTTCTCCTGTTTGATGGGGTCTATGTGTAAAAATTTTGACTTTTTTGAGTGCACGTGCAAATCTGCTGGAAAAGCCTGTGGAAGTTTCACGGCGTTCGTACGATATTTGGCGACGCAAAATGAGCGATTTCCCAGCTCGATGGAATTCGGCGCGAGAGAAACGATGCCCCGTAACACACATGAGAGCAATCCCGGCCAATTTCTCCCGTTTGATGGGGTCTATGTGTAAAAATTTTGACTTTTTTGAGTGCACGTGCAAATCTGCTGGAAAAGCCTGTGGAAGTTTCACGGCGTTCGTAGGATATTTGGCGATGCAAAAATGAGCGATTTCTCAGCTCGATGGAATTCGGCGCAACAGAAACGATGCCCCGTAACGCACATGAGAGCAATCCCGGCCAATTTCTCCCGTTTGATGGGGTCTATGTGTAAAAATTTTGACTTTTTTGAGTGCACGTGCAAATCTGCTGGAAAAGCCTGTGGAAGTTTCACGGGGTTCGTACGATATTTGGCGACGCAAAATGAGCGATTTCCCAGCTCGATGGAATTCGGCGCGAGAGAAACGATGCCCCGTAACACACATGAGAGCAATCCCGGCCAATTTCTCCCGTTTGATGGGGTCTATGTGTAAAAATTTTGACTTTTTTGAGTGCACGTGCAAATCTGCTGGAAAAGCCTGTGGAAGTTTCACGGCGTTCGTAGGATATTTGGCGATGCAAAAATGAGCGATTTCCCAGCTCGATGGAATTCGGCGCGACAGAAACGATGCCCCGTAACGCACATGAGAGCAATCCCGGCCAATTTCTCCCGTTTGATGGGGTCTATGTGTAAAAATTTTGACTTTTTTGAGTGCACGTGCAAATCTGCTGAAAAAGCCTGTGGAAGTTTCACGGCGTTCGTACGATATTTGGCGACGCAAAAATGAGCGATTTCCCAGCTCGATGGAATTCGGCGTGACAGAAAACGATGCCCCGGCCAATTTCTCCCGTTTGATGGGGTCTATGTGTAATGTAGTAACTCGGCGGGAGACGACTTCACGGGTAACACACTCTTTATTTTATCAAACTCGTTTACAGGTGACTAACACCTACTTTGTATCTCGGGTGACAAACACCCACTTAGCTACTTGGCGACTAACGCCCACTGAGCTACTCGGATGACCAACATCCACTTAGTACTCGGGTGACAAACACCCACTTAGCTACTTGGCGACTAACGCCCACTGAGCTACTCGGATGACCAACATCCACTTAGCTACTCGGCGACTAACGCCACTGAGCTACTCGGATGACCAACATCCACTTAGTACTCGGGTGACAACCACCCACTTAGCTACTTGGCGACTAACGCCCACTGAGCTACTCGGATGACCAACATCCACTTAGCTACTCGGCGACTAACGCCACTGAGCTACTCGGATGACCAACATCCACTTAGCTACTCGGCGACTAACGCCACTGAGCTACTCGGATGACCAACATCCACTTAGCTACTCGGCGACTAACGCCACTGAGCTACTCGGATGACCAACATCCACTTAGCTACTCGGCGACTAAGTCTTCAGCTCCGTCTTCGGGTCTTCAACTGGGTAACTCTCCCCAAGTGCTCTCGCGCGTCCCCCTTTATACCCCACCTGCGGACGTCGCTGCGAGCACCCACTTATTCGACCAATCGCCGGGCGCTGGCTACGATCCTCTTTTCCCACATCTCATCGTGCCTCACCACTCACTCCGCGCCGCCCCGTCATCTGTCACTCCCGGCGCGCGCGTCCACACCACGCCCACAACGCGTGCCCAACCCCGCACCCCGCGCCGCCCCGTGATCCATCACTGTCACAGTCGGCGCACGTCAATACCACCACTACATATGTGTAAAAATTTTGACTTTTTTGAGTGCACGTGCAAATCTGCTGAAAAAGCCTGTGGAAGGTTCACGGCGTTCGTACGATATTTGGCGACGCAAAAATGAGCGATTTCCCAGCTCGATGGAATTCGGCGTGACAGAAACGATGCCCGTAATGCACATGAGAGCAATCCCGGCCAATTTCTCCCGTTTGATGGGGTCTATGTGTAAAAATTTTGACTTTTTTGAGTGCACGTGCAAATCTGCTGAAAAAGCCTGTGGAAGTTTCACGGCGTTCGTACGATATTTGGCGACGCAAAAATGAGCGATTTCCCAGCTCGATGGAATTCGGCGCGAGAGAAACGATGCCCCGTAATACACATGAGAGCAATCCCGGCCAATTTCTCCCGTTTGATGGGGTCTATGTGTAAAAATTTTGACTTTTTTGAGTGCACGTGCAAATCTGCTGGAAAAGCCTGTGGAAGTTTCACGGCGTTCGTAGGATATTTGGCGATGCAAAAATGAGCGATTTCCCAGCTCGATGGAATTCGGCGCGACAGAAACGATGCCCCGTAACGCACATGAGAGCAATCCCGGCAAATTTCTCCCGTTTGATGGGGTCTATGTGTAAAAATTTTGACTTTTTTGAGTGCACGTGCAAATCTGCTGAAAAAGCCTGTGGAAGTTTCACAGCGTTCGTACGATATTTGGCGACGTAAAAATGAGCGTTTTCCCAGCTCGATGGAATTCGGTGCGACAGAAACGATGCCCCGTAACCCACATGAGAGCAATCCCGGCCAATTTCTCCCGTTTGATGGGGTCTATGTGTAAAAATTTTGACTTTTTTGAGTGCACGTGCAAATCTGCTGAAAAAGCCTGTGGAAGTTTCACGGCGTTCGTACGATATTTGGCGACGCAAAAATGAGCGATTTCCCAGCTCGATGGAATTCGGCGCGAGAGAAACGATGCCCCGTAACGCACATGAGAGCAATCCCGGCCAATTTCTCCCGTTTGATGGGGTCTATGTGTAAAAATTTTGACTTTTTTGAGTGCACGTGCAAATCTGCTGGAAAAGCCTGTGGAAGTTTCACGGCGTTCGTACGATATTTGGCGACGCAAAAATGAGCGATTTCCCAGCTCGATGGAATTCGGCGCGAGAGAAACGATGCCCCCTAACACACATGAGAGCAATCCCGGCCAATTTCTCCCGTTTGATGGGGTCTATGTGTAAAAATTTTGACTTTTTTGAGTGCACGTGCAAATCTGCTGGAAAAGCCTGTGGAAGTTTCACGGCGTTCGTAAGATATTTGGCGATGCAAAAATGAGCGATTTCCCAGCTCGATGGAATTCGGCGCGACAGAAACGATGCCCCGTAACGCACATGAGAGCAATCCCGGCCAATTTCTCCCGTTTGATGGGGTCTATGTGTAAAAATTTTGACTTTTTTGAGTGCACGTGCAAATCTGCTGGAAAAGCCTGTGGAAGTTTCACGGCGTTCGTACGATATTTGGCGACGCAAAATGAGCGATTTCCCAGCTCGATGGAATTCGGCGCGAGAGAAACGATGCCCCGTAACGCACATGAGAGCAATCCCGGCCAATTTCTCCCGTTTGATGGGGTCTATGTGTAAAAATTTTGACTTTTTTGAGTGCACGTGCAAATCTGCTGAAAAAGCCTGTGGAAGTTTCACGGCGTTCGTACGATATTTGGCGACACAAAAATGAGCGATTTCCCAGCTCGAGAAAATTCGGCGCGAGAGAAACGATGCCCGGTAACGCACATGAGAGCAATCCCGTCCAATTTCTCCCGTTTGATGGGGTCTATGTGTAAAAATTTTGACTTTTTTGAGTGCACGTGCAAATCTGCTGGAAAAGCCTGTGGAAGTTTCACGGCGTTTGTACGATATTTGGCGACGCAAAAATGAGCGATTTCCCAGCTCAAGAGAATTCGGCGCGAGAGAAACGATGCCCCGTAACGCACATGAGAGCAATCCCGGCCAATTTCTCCCGTTTGATGGGGTCTATGTGTAAAAATTTTGACTTTTTTGAGTGCACGTGCAAATCTGCTGGAAAAGCCTGTGGAAGTTTCACGGCGTTCGTAGGATATTTGGCGATGCAAAAATGAGCGATTTCCCAGCTCGATGGAATTCGGCGCGACAGAAACGATGCCCCGTAACGCACATGAGAGCAATCCCGGCCAATTTCTCCCGTTTGATGGGGTCTATGTGTAAAAATTTTGACTTTTTTGAGTGCACGTGCAAATCTGCTGAAAAAGCCTGTGGAAGTTTCACGGCGTTCGTACGATATTTGGAGACGCAAAAATGAGCGATTTCCCAGCTCGATGGAATTCGGCGTGACAGAAACGATGCCCCGTAATGCACATGAGAGCAATCCCGGCCAATTTCTCCCGTTTGATGGGGTCTATGTGTAAAAATTTTGACTTTTTTGAGTGCACGTGCAAATCTGCTGAAAAAGCCTGTGGAAGTTTCACAGCGTTCGTACGATATTTGGCGACGCAAAAATGAGCGATTTCCCAGCTCGATGGAATTCGGCGCGACAGAAACGATGCCCCGTAACCCACATGAGAGCAATCCCGGCCAATTTCTCCCGTTTGATGGGGTCTATGTGTAAAAATTTTGACTTTTTTGAGTGCACGTGCAAATCTGCTGAAAAAGCCTGTGGAAGTTTCACGTCGTTCGTACGATATTTGGCGACGCAAAAATGAGCGATTTCCCAGCTCGATGGAATTCGGCGCGAGAGAAACGATGCCCCGTAACGCACATGAGAGCAATCCCGGCCAATTTCTCCCGTTTGATGGGGTCTATGTGTAAAATTTTTGACTTTTTTGAGGGCACGTGCAAATCTGCTGGAAAAGCCTGTGGAAGTTTCACGGCGTTCGTAGGATATTTGGCGATGCAAAAATGAGCGATTTCCCAGCTCGATGGAATTCGGCGCGACAGAAACGATGCCCCGTAACGCACATGAGAGCAATCCCGGCCAATTTCTCCCGTTTGATGGGGTCTATGTGTAAAAATTTTGACTTTTTTGAGTGCACGTGCAAATCTGCTGGAAAAGCCTGTGGAAGTTTCACGGCGTTCGTACGATATTTGGCGACGCAAAATGAGCGATTTCCCAGCTCGATGGAATTCGGCGCGACAGAAACGATGCCCCTTAACGCACATGAGAGCAATTCCGGCCAATTTCTCCCGTCTGATGGGGTCTATGTGTAAAAATTTTGACTTTTTTGAGTGCACGTGCAAATCTGCTGAAAAAGCCTGTGGAAGTTTCACGGCGTTCGTACGATATTTGGCGACACAAAAATGAGCGATTTCCCAGCTCGAGAAAATTCGGCGCGAGAGAAACGATGCCCGGTAACGCACATGAGAGCAATCCCGTCCAATTTCTCCCGTTTGATGGGGTCTATGTGTAAAAATTTTGACTTTTTTGAGTGCACGTGCAAATCTGCTGGAAAAGCCTGTGGAAGTTTCACGGCGTTTGTACGATATTTGGCGACGCAAAAATGAGCGATTTCCCAGCTCAAGAGAATTCGGCGCGAGAGAAACGATGCCCCGTAACGCACATGAGAGCAATCCCGGCCAATTTCTCCCGTTTGATGGGGTCTATGTGTAAAAATTTTGACTTTTTTGAGTGCACGTGCAAATCTGCTGGAAAAGCCTGTGGAAGTTTCACGGCGTTCGTACGATATTTGGCGACGCAAAATGAGCGATTTCCCAGCTCGATGGAATTCGGCGCGAGAGAAACGATGCCCCGTAACACACATGAGAGCAATCCCGGCCAATTTCTCCCGTTTGATGGGGTCTATGTGTAAAAAATTTGACTTTTTTGAGTGCACGTGCAAATCTGCTGGAAAAGCCTGTGGAAGTTTCACGGCGTTCGTAGGATATTTGGCGATGCAAAAATGAGCGATTTCCCAGCTCGATGGAATTCGGCGCGAGAGAAACGATGCCCCGTAACACACATGAGAGCAATCCCGGCCAATTTCTCCCGTTTGATGGGGTCTATGTGTAAAAATTTAGACTTTTTTGAGTGCACGTGCAAATCTGCTGGAAAAGCCTGTGGAAGTTTCACGGCGTTCGTAGGATATTTGGCGATGCAAAAATGAGCGATTTCCCAGCTCGATGGAATTCGGCGCGACAGAAACGATGCCCCGTAACGCACATGAGAGCAATCCCGGCAAATTTCTCCCGTTTGATGTGGTCTATGTGTAAAAATTTTGACTTTTTTGAGTGCACGTGCAAATCTGCTGAAAAAGCATGTGGAAGTTTCACGGCGTTCGTACGATATTTGGCGACGCAAAAATGAGCGATTTCCCAGCTCGATGGAATTCGGCGCGACAGAAACGATGCCCTGTAACCCACATGAGAGCAATCCCGGCCAATTTCTCCCGTTTAATGGGGTCTATGTGTAAAAATTTTGACTTTTTTGAGTGCACGTGCAAATCTGCTGGAAAAGCCTGTGGAAGTTTCACGGCGTTCGTAGGATATTTGGCGATGCAAAAATGAGCGATTTTCCAGCTCGATGGAATTCGGCGCGACAGAAACGATGCCCCGTAACGCACATGAGAGCAATCCCGGCCAATTTCTCCCGTTTGATGGGGTCTATGTGTAAAAATTTTGACTTTTTTGAGTGCACGTGCAAATCTGCTGAAAAAGCATGTGGAAGTTTCACGGCGTTCGTACGATATTTGGCGACGCAAAAATGAGCGATTTCCCAGCTCGATGGAATTCGGCGCGACAGAAACGATGCCCTGTAACCCACATGAGAGCAATCCCGGCCAATTTCTCCCGTTTAATGGGGTCTATGTGTAAAAATTTTGACTTTTTTGAGTGCACGTGCAAATCTGCTGGAAAAGCCTGTGGAAGTTTCACGGCGTTCGTAGGATATTTGGCGATGCAAAAATGAGCGATTTTCCAGCTCGATGGAATTCGGCGCGACAGAAACGATGCCCCGTAACGCACATGAGAGCAATCCCGGCCAATTTCTCCCGTTTGATGGGGTCTATGTGTAAAAATTTTGACTTTTTTGAGTGCACGTGCAAATCTGCTGAAAAAGCATGTGGAAGTTTCACGGCGTTCGTACGATATTTGGCGACGCAAAAATGAGCGATTTCCCAGCTCGATGGAATTCGGCGCGACAGAAACGATGCCCTGTAACCCACATGAGAGCAATCCCGGCCAATTTCTCCCGTTTAATGGGGTCTATGTGTAAAAATTTTGACTTTTTTGAGTGCACGTGCAAATCTGCTGGAAAAGCCTGTGGAAGTTTCACGGCGTTCGTAGGATATTTGGCGATGCAAAAATGAGCGATTTTCCAGCTCGATGGAATTCGGCGCGACAGAAACGATGCCCCGTAACGCACATGAGAGCAATCCCGGCCAATTTCTCCCGTTTGATGGGGTCTATGTGTAAAAATTTTGACTTTTTTGAGTGCACGTGCAAATCTGCTGAAAAAGCCTGTGGAAGTTTCACGGCGTTCGTACGATATTTGGCGACGCAAAAATGAGCGATTTCCCAGCTCGATGGAATTCGGCGCGAGAGAAACGATGCCCCGTAACACACATGAGAGCAATCCCGGCCAATTTCTCCCGTTTGATGGGGTCTATGTGTAAAAATTTTGACTTTTTTGAGTGCACGTGCAAATCTGCTGGAAAAGCCTGTGGAAGTTTCACGGCGTTCGTACGATATTTGGCGACACAAAAATGAGCGAATTCCCAGCTCGATGGAATTCGGCGCAACAGAAACGATGCCCCGTAACGCACATGAGAGCAATCCCGGCCAATTTCTCCCGTTTGATGGGGTCTATGTGTAAAAATTTTGACTTTTTTGAGTGCACGTGCAAATCTGCTGAAAAAGCTTGTGGAAGTTTCACGGCGTTTGTACGATATTTGGCGATACAAAAATGAGCGATTTCCCAGCTCAAGAGAATTCGGCGCGAGGGAAACGATGCCCCGTAACGCACATGAGAGCAATCCCGGCCAATTTCTCCCGTTTGATGGGGTCTATGTGTAAAAATTTTGACTTTTTTGAGTGCACGTGCAAATCTGCTGGAAAAGCCTGTGGAAGTTTCACGGCGTTCGTACGATATTTGGCGACACAAAAATGAGCGAATTCCCAGCTCGATGGAATTCGGCGCGACAGAAACGATGCCCCGTAACGCACATGAGAGCAATCCCGGCCAATTTCTCCCGTGTGATGGGGTCTATGTGTAAAAATTTTGACTTTTTTGAGTGCACGTGCAAATCTGCTGAAAAAGCCTGTGGAAGTTTCACGGCGTTTGTACGATATTTGGCGACACAAAAATGAGCGATTTCCCAGCTCAAGAGAATTCGGCGCGAGGGAAACGATGCCCCGTAACGCACATGAGAGCAATCCCGGCCAATTTCTCCCGTTTGATGGGGTCTATGTGTAAAAATTTTGACTTTTTTGAGTGCACGTGCAAATCTGCTGGAAAAGCCTGTGGAAGTTTCACGGCGTTCGTACGATATTTGGCGACGCAAAAATGAGCGATTTCCCAGCTCGATGGAATTCGGCGTGACAGAAACAATGCCCCGTAACGCACATGAGAGCAATCCCGGCCAATTTCTCCCGTTTGATGGACTCTATGTGTAAAAATTTTGTCTTTTTAGAGTGCACGTGCAAATCTGCTGAAAAAGCCTGTGAAAGTTTCACGGCGTTCGTACGATATTTGGCGACGCAAAAATGAACAATTTCCTAGCTCGATGGAATTCGGCGCGACAGAAACGATGCCCCGTAACGCACATGAGAGCAATCCCGGCCAATTTCTCCCGTTTGATGGGGTCTATGTGTAAAAATTTTGACTTTTTTGAGTGCACGTGCAAATCTGCTGGAAAAGCCTGTGGAAGTTTCACGGCGTTCGTACGATATTTGGCGATGCAAAAATGAGCGATTTCCCAGCTCGATGGAATTCGGCGCGACAGAAACGATGCCCCGTAAGGCACATGAGAGCAATCCCGGCCAATTTCTCCCGTTTGATGGGGTCTATGTGTAAAAATTTTGACTTTTTTGAGTGCACGTGCAAATCTGCTGAAAAAGCCTGTGGAAGTTTCAAGGCGTTCGTACGATATTTGGCGACGCAAAAATGAGCGATTTCCCAGCTCGATGGAATTCGGCGCGACAGAAACGATGCCCCGTAACTCACATGAGAGCAATCCCGTCCAATTTCTCCCGTTTGATGGGGTCTATGTGTAAAAATTTTGACTTTTTTGAGTGCACGTGCAAATCTGCTGAAAAAGCCTGTGGAAGTTTCACGACGTTCGTACGATATTTGGCGACGCAAAAATGAGCGATTTCCCAGCTCGATGGAATTCGGCGCGAGAGAAACGATGCCACGTAACACACATGAGAGAAATCCCGGCCAATTTCTCCCGTTTGATGGGGTCTATGTGTAAAAATTTTGACTTTTTTGAGTGCACGTGCAAATCTGCTGGATAAGCCTGTGGAAGTTTCACGGCGTTCGTACGATATTTGGCGACACAAAAATGAGCGATTTGACAGCTCGATGGAATTCGGCGCGACAGAAACGATGCCCCGTAACGCACATGAGAGCAATCCCGGCCAATTTCTCCCATTTGATGGGGTCTATGTGTAAAAATTTTGACTTTTTTGAGTTCACGTGCAAATCTGCTGGAAAAGCCTGTGGAAGTTTCAAGGCGTTCGTACGATATTTGGCGACACAAAAATGAGCGATTTCCCAGCACGATGGAATTCGGCGCAACAGAAACGATGCCCCGTAACGCACATGAGAGCAATCCCTGCAAATTACTCCCGTTTGATGGGGTCTATGTGTAAAAATTTTGACTTTTTTGAGTGCACGTGCAAATCTGCTGAAAAAGCCTGTGGAAGTCTCACGGCGTTCGTACGATATTTGGCGACGCAAAAATGAGCGATTTCCCAGCTCGATGGAATTCGGCGCGACAGAAACGATTCCCCGTAATGCACATGAGAGCAATCCCGGCCAATTTCTCCCGTTTGATGGGGTCTATGTGTAAAAATTTTGACTTTTTTGAGTGCACGTGCAAATCTGCTGGAAAAGCCTGTGGAAGTTTCACGGCGTTCGTACGATATTAGGCGACACAAAAATGAGCGATTTCCCAGTTCGAGAGAATTCGGCGCGAGAGAAACGATGCCCCGTAACGCACATGAGAGCAATCCCGGCCAATTTCTCCCGTTTGATGGGGTCTATGTGTAAAAATTTTGACTTTTTTGAGTGCACGTGCAAATCTGCTGGAAAAGCCTGTGGAAGTTTCACGGCGTTCGTACGATATTTGGCGACGCAAAAATGAGCGATTTCCCAGCTCGATGGAATTCGGCGCGAGAGAAACGATGCCCCGTAACACACATGAGAGCAATCCCGGCCAATTTCTCCCGTTTGATGGGGTCTATGTGTAAAAATTTTGACTTTTTTGAGTGCACGTGCAAATCTGCTGGATAAGCCTGTGGAAGTTTCACGGCGTTCGTACGATATTTGGCGACACAAAAATTAGCGATTTCCCAACTCGATGGAATTCAGCGCGACAGAAACGATGCCCTGTAACGCACATGAGAGCAATCCTGGCCAATTTCTCCCGTTTGATTGGGTCTATGTGTAAAAATTTTGACTTTTTGAGTTCACGTGCAAATCTGCTGGAAAAGCCTGTGGAAGTTTCAAGGCGTTCGTACTATATTTGGCGACACAAAAATGAGCGATTTCCCAGCTCGATGGAATTCGGCGCGACAGAAACGATGCCCCGTAACGCACATGAGAGCAATCCCGGCCAATTTCTCCCGTTTGATGGGGTCTATGTGTAAAAATTTTGACTTTTTTGAGTGCACGTGCAAATTTGCAGAAAAAGCCTGTGGAAGTCTCACGGCGTTCGTACGATATTTGGCGACGCAAAAATGAGCGATTTCCCAGCTCGATGGAATTCGGCGCGAGAGAAACGATGCCCGTAATGCACATGAGAGCAATCCCGGCCAATTTCTCACGTTTGATGGGGTCTATGTGTAAAAATTTTGACTTTTATGAGTGCACGTGCAAATCTGCTGGAAAAGCCTGTGGAAGATTCACGGCGTTCGTACGATATTTGGCGACACAAAAATGAGCGATTTCCCAGCTCGAGAGAATTCAGCGCGACAGAAACGATGCCCGGTAACGCACATGAGAGCAATCCCGGCCAATTTCTCCCGTTTGATGGGGTCTATGTGTAAAAATTTTGACTTTTTTGAGTGCACGTGCAAATCTGCTGGAAAAGCCTGTGGAAGTTTCACGGCGTTCGTACGATATTTGGCGACGCAAAAATGAGCGATTTCCCAGCTCGATGGAATTCGGCGCGAGAGAAACGATGCCCCGTAACGCACATGAGAGCAATCCCGGCCAATTTCTCCCATTTGATGGGGTCTATGTGTAAAAATTTTGACTTTTTTGAGTGCACGTGCAAATCTGCTGGAAAAGCCTGTGGAAGTTTCACGGCGTTCGTACGATATTTGGCGACGCAAAAATGAGCGATTTCCCAGCTGGATGGAATTCGGCGTGACAGAAACAATGCCCCGTAACGCACATGAGAGCAATCCCGGCCAATTTTTCCCGTTTGATGGGGTCTATGTGTAAAAATTTTGTCTTTTTAGAGTGCACGTTCAAATCTGCTGAAAAAGCCTGTGGAAGTTTCACAGCGTTCGTACGATATTTGGCGACGCAAAAATGAGCGATTTCCCAGCTCGATGGAATTCGGCGCGACAGAAACGATGCCCCGTAACGCACATGAGAGCAATCCCGGCCAATTTCTCCCGTTTGATGGGGTCGATGTGTAAAAATTTTGACTTTTTTGAGTGCACGTGCAAATCTGCTGGATAAGCCTGTGGAAGTTTCACGGCGTTCGTACGATATTTGGCGACACAAAAATGAGCGATTTCCCAGCTCGATGGAATTCAGCGCGACAGAAACGATGCCCCGTAACGCACATGAGAGCAATCCCGGCCAATTTCTCCCGTTTGATGGGGTCTATGTGTAAAAATTTTGTCTTTTTAGAGTGCACGTTCAAATCTGCTGAAAAAGCCTGTGGAAGTTTCACGGCGTTCGTACGATATTTGGCGACGCAAAAATGAGCGATTTCCCAGCTCGATGGAATTCGGCGCGACAGAAACGATGCCCCGTAACGCACATGAGAGCAATCCCGGCCAATTTCTCCCGTTTGATGGGGTCTACGTGTAAAAATTTTGACTTTTTTGAGTGCACGTGCAAATCTGCTGAAAAAGCCTGTGGAAGTTTCACGACCTTCGTACGATATTTGGCGACGCAAAAATGAGCGATTTCCCAGCTCGATGGAATTCGGCGCGACAGAAACGATGCCCCGTAACGCACATGAGAGCAATCCCGGCCAATTTCTCCCGTTTGATGGGGTCTATGTGTAAAAATTTTGACTTTTTTGAGTGCACGTGCAAATCTGCTGAAAAAGCCTGTGGAAGTTTCACGGCGTTCGTACGATATTTGGCGACGCAAAAATGAGCGATTTCCCAGCTCGATGGAATTCGGCGCGAGAGAAACGATGCCCCGTAACACACATGAGAGCAATCCCGGCCAATTTCTCCCGTTTGATGGGGTCTATGTGTAAAAATTTTGACTTTTTTGAGTGCACGTGCAAATCTGCTGGATAAGCCTGTGAAAGTTTCACGGCGTTCGTACGATATTTGGCGACACAAAAATTAGCGATTTCCCAGCTCGATGGAATTCAGCGCGACAGAAACGATGCCCCGTAACGCACATGAGAGCAATCCCGGCCAATTTCTCCCGTTTGATTGGGTCTATGTGTAAAAATTTTGACTTTTTGAGTTCACGTGCAAATCTGCTGGAAAAGCCTGTGGAAGTTTCAAGGCGTTCGTACGATATTTGGCGACACAAAAATGAGCGATTTCCCAGCTCGATGGAATTCGGCGCGACAGAAACGATGCCCCGTAACGCACATGAGAGCAATCCCGGCCAATTTCTCCCGTTTGATGGGGTCTATGTGTAAAAATTTTGACTTTTTTGAGTGCACGTGCAAATCTGCTGAAAAAGCCTGTGGAAGTCTCACGGCGTTCGTACGATATTTGGCGACGCAAAAATGAGCGATTTCCCAGCTCGATGGAATTCGGCGCGACAAAAACGATGCCCCGTAACGCACATGAGAGCAATCCCGGCCAATTTCTCCCGTTTGATGGGGTCTATGTGTAAAAATTTTGACTTTTTTGAGTGCATGTGCAAATCTGCTGGAAAAGCCTGTGGAAGTTTCACGGCGTTCGTACGATATTTGGCGACGCAAAAATTAGCGATTTCCCAGCTCGAGAGAATTCGGCGCGAGAGAAACGATACCCCGTAACGCACATGAGAGCAATCCCGGCCAATTTCTCCCGTTTGATGGGGTCTATGTGTAAAAATTTTGACTTTTATGAGTGCACGTGCAAATCTGCTGGAAAAGCCTGTGGAAGATTCACGGCGTTCGTACGATATTTGGCGACACAAAAATGAGCGATTTCCCAGCTCGAGAGAATTCAGCGCGACAGAAACGATGCCCCGTAACGCACATGAGAGCAATCCCGGCCAATTTCTCCCGTTTGATGGGGTCTATGTGTAAAAAATTTTACTTTTTTGAGTGCACGTGCAAATCTGCTGAAAAAGCCTGTGGAAGTTTCACGGCGTTCGTACGATATTTGGCGACGCAAAAATGAGCGATTTCCCAGCTAGAGAGAATTCGGCGCGAGAGAAACGATGCCCCGTAACGCACATGAGAGCAATCCCGTCCAATTTCTCCCGTTTGATGGGGTCAATGTGTAAAAATTTTGACTTTTTCGAGTGCACGTGCAAATCTGCTGGAAAAGCCTGTGGAAGTTTCACGGCGTTCGTACGATATTTGTCGACGCAAAAATGAGCGATTTCCCAGCTCGATGGAATTCGGCGCGAGAGAAACGATGCCCCTTAACGCACATGAGAGCAATCCCGGCCAATTTCTCCCATTTGATGGGGTCTATGTGTAAAAATTTTGACTTTTTTGAGTGCACTTACAAATCTGCTGGAAAAGCCTGTGGAAGTTTCACGGCGTTCGTACGATATTTGGCGACGCAAAAATGAGCGATTTCCCAGCTGGATGGAATTCGGCGTGACAGAAACAATGCCCCGTAACGCACATGAGAGCAATCCCGGCCAATTTCTCCCGTTTGATGGGGTCTATGTGTAAAAATTTTGTCTTTTTAGAGTGCACGTGCAAATCTGCTGAAAAAGCCTGTGGAAGTTTCACGGCGTTCGTACGATATTTGGCGACGCAAAAATGAGCAATTTCCTAGCTCGATGGAATTCGGCGCGACAGAAACGATGCCCCGTAACGCACATGAGATCAATCCCGTCCAATTTCTCCCGTTTGATGGGGTCTATGTGTAAAAATTTTGACTTTTTTGAGTGCACGTGCAAATCTGCTGGAAAAGCCTGTGGAAGTTTCACGGCGTTCGTACGATATTTGGCGATGCAAAAATGAGCGATTTCCCAGCTCGATGGAATTCGGCGCGACAAAAACGATGCCCCGTAACGCACATGAGAGCAATCCCGGCCAATTTCTCCCGTTTGATGGGGTCGATGTGTAAAAATTTTGACTTTTTTGAGTGCACGTGCAAATCTGCTGAAAAAGCCTGTGGAAGTTTCACGGCGTTCGTACGATATTTGGCGACGCAAAAATGAGCGATTTCCCAGCTCGATGGAATTCGGCGCGACAGAAACGATGCCCCATAACGCACATGAGAGCAATCCCGGCCAATTTCTCCCGTTTGATGGGGTCTATGTGTAAAAATTTTGACTTTTTTGAGTGCACGTGCAAATCTGCTGGATAAGCCTGTGGAAGTTTCACGGCGTTCGTACGATATTTGGCGACCAAAAATTAGCGATTTCCCAGCTCGATGGAATTCGGCGCGACAGAAACAATGCCCCGTAACGCACATGAGAGCAATCCCGGCCAATTTCTCCCGTTTGATTGGGTCTATGTGTAAAAATTTTGACTTTTTGAGTTCACGTGCAAATCTGCTGGAAAAGCCTGTGGAAGTTTCAAGGCGTTCGTACGATATTTGGCGACACAAAAATGAGCGATTTCCCAGCTCAATGGAATTCGGCGCGACAGAAACGATGCCCCGTAACGCACATGAGAGCAATCCCGGCCAATTTCTCCCGTTTGATGGGGTCTATGTGTAAAAATTTTGACTTTTTTGAGTGCACGTGCAAATCTGCTGAAAAAGCCTGTGGAAGTCTCACGGCGTTCGTACGATATTTGGCGACGCAAAAATGAGCGATTTCCCTGCTCGATGGAATTCGGCGCGAGAGAAACGATGCCCCGTAACGCACATGAGAGCAATCCCGGCCAATTTCTCCCGTATGATGGGGTCTATGTGTAAAAATTTAGACTTTTATGAGTGCACGTGCAAATCTGCTGGAAAAGCCTGTGGAAGTTTCACGGCGTTCGTACGATATTTGGCGACGCAAAAATGAGCGATTTCCCAGCTCGAGAGAATTCGGCGCGAGAGAAACGATGCCCCGTAACGCACATGAGAGCAATCCCGGCCAATTTCTCCCGTTTGATGGGGTCAATGTGTAAAAATTTTGACTTTTATGAGTGCACGTGCAAATCTGCTGGAAAAGCCTGTGGAAGATTCACAGCGTTGGTACGATATTTGGCGACGCAAAAATGAGCGATTTCCCAGCTGGATGGAATTCGGCGTGACAGAAACAATGCCCCGTAACGCACATGAGAGCAATCCCGGCCAATTTCTCCCGTTTGATGGGGTCTATGTGTAAAAATTTTGTCTTTTTAGAGTGCACGTGCAAATCTGCTGAAAAAGCCTGTGGAAGTTTCACGGCGTTCGTACGATATTTGGCGACGCAAAAATGAGCAATTTCCTAGCTCGATGGAATTCGGCGCGACAGAAACGATGCCCCGTAACGCACATGAGATCAATCCCGTCCAATTTCTCCCGTTTGATGGGGTCTATGTGTAAAAATTTTGACTTTTTTGAGTGCACGTGCAAATCTGCTGGAAAAGCCTGTGGAAGTTTCACGGCGTTCGTACGATATTTGGCGATGCAAAAATGAGCGATTTCCCAGCTCGATGGAATTCGGCGCGACAAAAACGATGCCCCGTAACGCACATGAGAGCAATCCCGGCCAATTTCTCCCGTTTGATGGGGTCGATGTGTAAAAATTTTGACTTTTTTGAGTGCACGTGCAAATCTGCTGAAAAAGCCTGTGGAAGTTTCACGGCGTTCGTACGATATTTGGCGACGCAAAAATGAGCGATTTCCCAGCTCGATGGAATTCGGCGCGACAGAAACGATGCCCCGTAACGCACATGAGAGCAATCCCGGCCAATTTCTCCCGTTTGATGGGGTCTATGTGTAAAAATTTTGACTTTTTTGAGTGCACGTGCAAATCTGCTGGATAAGCCTGTGGAAGTTTCACGGCGTTCGTACGATATTTGGCGACCAAAAATTAGCGATTTCCCAGCTCGATGGAATTCGGCGCGACAGAAACGATGCCCCGTAACGCACATGAGAGCAATCCCGGCCAATTTCTCCCGTTTGATTGGGTCTATGTGTAAAAATTTTGACTTTTTGAGTTCACGTGCAAATCTGCTGGAAAAGCCTGTGGAAGTTTCAAGGCGTTCGTACGATATTTGGCGACACAAAAATGAGCGATTTCCCAGCTCAATGGAATTCGGCGCGACAGAAACGATGCCCCGTAACGCACATGAGAGCAATCCCGGCCAATTTCTCCCGTTTGATGGGGTCTATGTGTAAAAATTTTGACTTTTTTGAGTGCACGTGCAAATCTGCTGAAAAAGCCTGTGGAAGTCTCACGGCGTTCGTACGATATTTGGCGACGCAAAAATGAGCGATTTCCCAGCTCGATGGAATTCGGCGCGAGAGAAACGATGCCCCGTAACGCACATGAGAGCAATCCCGGCCAATTTCTCCCGTTTGATGGGGTCTATGTGTAAAAATTTTGACTTTTTTGAGTGCACGTGCAAATCTGCTGGATAAGCCTGTGGAAGTTTCACGGCGTTCGTACGATATTTGGCGACCAAAAATTAGCGATTTCCCAGCTCGATGGAATTCGGCGCGACAGAAACGATGCCCCGTAACGCACATGAGAGCAATCCCGGCCAATTTCTCCCGTTTGATGGGGTCTATGTGTAAAAATTTTGACTTTTTTGAGTGCACGTGCAAATCTGCTGAAAAAGCCTGTGGAAGTCTCACGGCGTTCGTACGATATTTGGCGACGCAAAAATGAGCGATTTCCCAGCTCGATGGAATTCGGCGCGAGAGAAACGATGCCCCGTAACGCACATGAGAGCAATCCCGGCCAATTTCTCCCGTTTGATGGGGTCTATGTGTAAAAATTTAGACTTTTATGAGTGCACGTGCAAATCTGCTGGAAAAGCCTGTGGAAGTTTCACGGCGTTCGTACGATATTTGGCGACGCAAAAATGAGCGATTTCCCAGCTCGAGAGAATTCGGCGCGAGAGAAACGATGCCCCGTAACGCACATGAGAGCAATCCCGGCCAATTTCTCCCGTTTGATGGGGTCAATGTGTAAAAATTTTGACTTTTATGAGTGCACGTGCAAATATGCTGGAAAAGCCTGTGGAAGATTCACAGCGTTGGTACGATATTTGGCGACACAAAAATGAGCGATTTCCCAGCTCGAGAGAAATCAGCACGACAGAAACGATGCCCCGTAACACACATGAGAGCAATCCCGGCCAATTTCTCCCGTTTGATGGGGTCTATGTGTAAAAATTTTGACTTTTTTGAGTGCACGTGCAAATCTGCTGAAAAAGCCTGTGGAAGTTTCACGGCGTTCGTACGATATTTGGCGACACAAAAATGAGCGATTTCCCAGCTCGAGAGAATTCGGCGCGAGAGAAACGATGCCCCGTAACGCACATGACAGCAATCCCGGCCAATTTCTCCCGTTTGATGGGGTCTATGTGTAAAAATTTTGACTTTTTTGAGTGCAGTGCAAATCTGCTGGAAAAGCCTGTGGAAGTTTCACGGCGTTCGTACGATATTTGGCGACGCAAAAATGAGCGATTTCCCAGCTCGATGGAATTCGGCGCGACAGAAACGATGCCCCGTAACGCACATGAGAGCAATCCCGGCCAATTTCTCCCGTTTGATGGGGTCGATGTGTAAAAATTTTGACTTTTTTGAGTGCACGTGCAAATCTGCTGAAAAAGCCTGTGGAAGTTTCACGGCGTTCGTACGATATTTGGCGACGCAAAAATGAGCGATTTCCCAGCTCGATGGAATTCGGCGCGACAGAAACGATGCCCCGTAACGCACATGAGAGCAATCCCGGCCAATTTCTCCCGTTTGATGGGGTCTATGTGTAAAAATTTTGACTTTTTTGAGTGCACGTGCAAATCTGCTGGATTAGCCCGTGGAAGTTTCACGGCGTTCGTACGATATTTGGCGACACAAAAATTAGTGATTTCCCAGCTCGATGGAATTCGGCGCGACAGAAACGATGCCCCGTAACGCACATGAGAGCAATCCCGGCCAATTTCTCCCGTTTGATTGGGTCTATGTGTAAAAATTTTGACTTTTTGAGTTCACGTGCAAATCTGCTGGAAAAGCCTGTGGAAGTTTCAAGGCGTTCGTACGATATTTGGCGACACAAAAATGAGCGATTTCCCAGCTCGATGGAATTCGGCGCGACAGAAACGATGCCCCGTAACGCACATGAGAGCAATCCCGGCCAATTTCTCCCGTTTGATGGGGTCTATGTGTAAAAATTTAGACTTTTATGAGTGCACGTGCAAGTCTGCTGGAAAAGCCTGTGGACGATTCACGGCGTTCGTACGATATTTGGCGACACAAAAATGAGCGATTTCCCAGCTCGAGAGAATTCAGCGCGACAGAAACGATGCCCCGTAACGCACATGAGAGCAATCCCGGCCAATTTCTCCCGTTTGATGGGGTCTATGTGTAAAAATTTTTACTTTTTTGTGTGCACGTGCAAATCTGCTGAAAAAGCCTGTGGAAGTTTCACGGCGTTCGTACGATATTTGGCGACGCAAAAATGAGCGATTTCCCAGCTCGAGAGAATTCGGCGCGAGAGAAACGATGCCCCGTAACGCACATGAGAGCAATCCCGGCCAATTTCTCCCGTTTGATTGGGTCTATGTGTAAAAATTTTGACTTTTTGAGTTCACGTGCAAATCTGCTGGAAAAGCCTGTGGAAGTTTCAAGGCGTTCGTACGATATTTGGCGAAACAAAAATGAGCGATTTCCCAGCTCGATGGAATTCGGCGCGACAGAAACGATGCCCCGCAACGCACATGAGAGCAATCCCGGCCAATTTCTCCCGTTTGATGGGGTCTATGTGTAAAAATTTTGACTTTTTTGAGTGCACGTGCAAATCTGCTGAAAAAGCCTGTGGAAGTCTCACGGCGTTCGTACGATATTTGGCGACGCAAAAATGAGCGATTTCCCAGCTCGATGGAATTCGGCGCGAGAGAAACGATGCCCCGTAACGCACATGAGAGCAATCCCGGCCAATTTCTCCCGTTTGATGGGGTCTATGTGTAAAAATTTAGACTTTTATGAGTGCACGTGCAAATCTGCTGGAAAAGCCTGTGGACGATTCACGGCGTTCGTACGATATTTGGCGACACAAAAATGAGCGATTTCCCAGCTCGAGAGAATTCAGCGCGACAGAAACGATGCCCCGTAACGCACATGAGAGCAATCCCGGCCAATTTCTCCCGTTTGATGGGGTCTATGTGTAAAAATTTTTACTTTTTTGAGTGCACGTGCAAATCTGCTGAAAAAGCCTGTGGAAGTTTCACGGCGTTCGTACGATATTTGGCGACGCAAAAATGAGCGATTTCCCAGCTCGTGAGAATTCGGCGCGAGAGAAACGATGCCCCGTAACGCACATGAGAGCAATCCCGGCCAATTTCTCCCGTTTGATTGGGTCTATGTGTAAAAATTTAGACTTTTTGAGTTCACGTGCAAATCTGCTGGAAAAGCCTGTGGAAGTTTCAAGGCGTTCGTACGATATTTGGCGACACAAAAATGAGCGATTTCCCAGCTCGATGGAATTCGGCGCGAGAGAAACGATGCCCCGTAAGCACATGAGAGCAATCCTGGCCAATTTCTGCCGTTTGATGGGGTCTATGTGTAAAAATTTAGACTTTTATGAGTGCACGTGCAAATCTGCTGGAAAAGCCTGTGGACGATTCACGGCGTTCGTACGATATTTGGCGACACAAAAATGAGCGATTTCCCAGCTCGAGAGAATTCAGCGCGACAGAAACGATGCCCCGTAACGCACATGAGAGCAATCCCGGCCAATTTCTCCCGTTTGATGGGGTCTATGTGTAAAAATTTTTACTTTTTTGAGTGCACGTGCAAATCTGCTGAAAAAGCCTGTGGAAGTTTCACGGCGTTCGTACGATATTTGGCGACGCAAAAATGAGCGATTTCCCAGCTCGAGAGAATTCGGCGCGAGAGAAACGATGCCCCGTAACGCACATGAGAGCAATCCCGGCCAATTTCTCCCGTTTGATGGGGTCAATGTGTAAAAATTTTGACTTTTATGAGTGCACGTGCAAATCTGCTGGAAAAGCCTGTGGAAGATTCACAGCGTTCGTACGATATTTGGCGACACAAAAATGAGCGATTTCCCAGCTCGAGAGAAATCGGCGCGACAGAAACGATGCCCCGTAACACACATGAGAGCAATCCCGGCCAATTTCTCCCGTTTGATGGGGTCTATGTGTAAAAATTTTGACTTTTTTGAGTGCACGTGCAAATCTGCTGAAAAAGCCTGTGGAAGTTTCACGGCGTTCGTACGATATTTGGCGACACAAAAATGAGCGATTTCCCAGCTCGAGAGAATTCGGCGCGAGAGAAACGATGCCCCGTAACGCACATGACAGCAATCCCGGCCAATTTCTCCCATTTGATGGGGTCTATGTGTAAAAATTTTGACTTTTTTGAGTGCAGTGCAAATCTGCTGGAAAAGCCTGTGGAAGTTTCACGGCGTTCGTACGATATTTGGCGACGCAAAAATGAGCGATTTCCCAGCTCGATGGAATTCGGCGCGACAGAAACGATGCCCCGTAACGCACATGAGAGCAATCCCGGCCAATTTCTCCCGTTTGATGGGGTCGATGTGTAAAAATTTTGACTTTTTTGAGTGCACGTGCAAATCTGCTGAAAAAGGCTGTGGAAGTTTCACGGCGTTCGTACGATATTTGGCGACGCAAAAATGAGCAATTTCCCAGCTCGATGGAATTCGGCGCGACAGAAACGATGCCCCGTAACGCACATGAGAGCAATCCCGGCCAATTTCTCCCGTTTGATGGGGTCTATGTGTAAAAATTTTGACTTTTTTGAGTGCACGTGCAAATCTGCTGGATAAGCCTGTGGAAGTTTCACGGCGTTCGTACGATATTTGGCGACACAAAAATTAGCGATTTCCCAGCTCGATGGAATTCGGCGCGACAGAAACGATGCCCCGTAACGCACATGAGAGCAATCCCGGCCAATTTCTCCTGTTTGATTGGGTCTATGTGTAAAAATTTAGACTTTTTGAGTTCACGTGCAAATCTGCTGGAAAAGCCTGTGGAAGTTTCAAGGCGTTCGTACGATATTTGGCGACACAAAAATGAGCGATTTCCCAGCTCGATGGAATTCGGCGCGACAGAAACGATGCCCCGTAACGCACATGAGAGCAATCCCGGCCAATTTCTCCCGTTTGATGGGGTCTATGTGTAAAAATTTTGACTTTTTTGAGTGCACGTGCAAATCTGCTGGATAAGCCTGTGGAAGTTTCACGGCGTTCGTACGATATTTGGCGACACAAAAATTAGCGATTTCCCAGCTCGATGGAATTCGGCGCGACAGAAACGATGCCCCGTAACGCACATGAGAGCAATCCCGGCCAATTTCTCCCGTTTGATTGGGTCTATGTGTAAAAATTTTGACTTTTTGAGTTCACGTGCAAATCTGCTGGAAAAGCCTGTGGAAGTTTCACGGCGTTCGTACGATATTTGGCGACACAAAAATGAGCGATTTCCCAGCTCGATGGAATTCGGCGCGACAGAAACGATGCCCCGTAACGCACATGAGAGCAATCCCGGCCAATTTCTCCCGTTTGATGGGGTCTATGTGTAAAAATTTTGACTTTTTTGAGTGCACGTGCAAATCTGCTGAAAAAGCCTGTGGAAGTCTCACGGCGTTCGTACGATATTTGGCGACGCAAAAATGAGCGATTTCCCAGCTCGATGGAATTCGGCGCGAGAGAAACGATGCCCCGTAACGCACATGAGAGCAATCCCGGCCAATTTCTCCCGTTTGATGGGGTCTATGTGTAAAAATTTAGACTTTTATGAGTGCACGTGCAAATCTGCTGGAAAAGCCTGTGGACGATTCACGGCGTTCGTACGATATTTGGCGACACAAAAATGAGCGATTTCCCAGCTCGAGAGAATTCAGCGCGACAGAAACGATGCCCCGTAACGCACATGAGAGCAATCCCGGCCAATTTCTCCCGTTTGATGGGGTCTATGTGTAAAAAATTTTACTTTTTTGAGTGCACGTGCAAATCTGCTGAAAAAGCCTGTGGAAGTTTCACGGCGTTCGTACGATATTTGGCGACGCAAAAATGAGCGATTTCCCAGCTCGAGAGAATTCGGCGCGAGAGAAACGATGCCCCGTAACGCACATGAGAGCAATCCCGGCCAATTTCTCCCGTTTGATGGGGTCAATGTGTAAAAATTTTGACTTTTATGAGTGCACGTGCAAATCTGCTGGAAAAGCCTGTGGAAGATTCACAGCGTTGGTACGATATTTGGCGACACAAAAATGAGCGATTTCCCAGCTCGAGAGAAATCGGCGCGACAGAAACGATGCCCCGTAACACACATGAGAGCAATCCCGGCCAATTTCTCCCGTTTGATGGGGTCTATGTGTAAAAATTTTGACTTTTTTGAGTGCACGTGCAAATCTGCTGAAAAAGCCTGTGGAAGTTTCACGGCGTTCGTACGATATTTGGCGACACAAAAATGAGCGATTTCCCAGCTCGAGAGAATTCGGCGCGAGAGAAACGATGCCCCGTAACGCACATGACAGCAATCCCGGCCAATTTCTCCCGTTTGATGGGGTCTATGTGTAAAAATTTTGACTTTTTTGAGTGCAGTGCAAATCTGCTGGAAAAGCCTGTGGAAGTTTCACGGCGTTCGTACGATATTTGGCGACGCAAAAATGAGCGATTTCCCAGCTCGATGGAATTCGGCGCGACAGAAACGATGCCCGTAACGCACATGAGAGCAATCCCGGCCAATTTCTCCCGTTTGATGGGGTCTATGTGTAAAAATTTTGACTTTTTTGAGTGCACGTGCAAATCTGCTGGAAAAGCCTGTGGAAGTTTCACGGCGTTCGTACAATATTTGGCGATGCAAAAATGAGCGATTTCCCAGCTCGAGAGAATTCGGCGCGAGAGAAACGATGCCCGTAACGCACATGACAGCAATCCCGGCCAATTTCTCCCGTTTGATGGGGTCTATGTGTAAAAATTTTGACTTTTTTGAGTGCAGTGCAAATCTGCTGGAAAAGCCTGTGGAAGTTTCACGGCGTTCGTACGATATTTGGCGATGCAAAAATGAGCGATTTCCCAGCTCGACGGAATTCGGCGCGACAGAAACGATGCCCCGTAACGCACATGAGAGCAATCCCGTCCAATTTCTCCCGTTTGATGGGGTCTATGTGTAAAAATTTTGACTTTTTTGAGTGCACGTGCAAATCTGCTGAAAAAGCCTGTGGAAGTATCACGGCGTTCGTACGATATTTGGCGACACAAAAATGAGCGATTTTCCAGCTCGAGAGAATTCAGCGCGAGAGAAACGATGCCCCGTAACGCACATGAGAGCAATCCCGGCCAATTTCTCCCGTTTGATGGGGTCTATGTGTAAAAATTTTGACTTTTTTGAGTGCACGTGCAAATCTGCTGAAAAAGCCTGTGGAAATTTCACGGCGTTCGTACAATATTTGGCGACACAAAAATGAGCGATTTCCCAGCTCGAGAGAATTCGGCACGAGAGAAACGATGCCCCGTAACGCACATGAGAGCAATCCCGGCCAATTTCTCCCATTTGATGGGGTCTATGTGTAAAAATTTTGACTTTTTTGAGTGCACGTGCAAATCTGCTGGAAAAGCCTGTGGAAGTTTCACGGCGTTCGTACAATATTTGGCGATGCAAAAATGAGCGATTTCCCAGCTCGATGGAATTCGGCGCGACATAAACGATGCCCCGTAACGCACATGAGAGCAATCCCGGCCAATTTCTCCCGTTTGATGGGGTCTATGTGTAAACATTTTTACTTTTTTGAGTGAAAGTGCAAATCTGCTGAAAAAGCCTGTGGAAGTTTCACGGCGTTTGTACGATATTTGGCGACACAAAAATGAGCGATTTCCCATCTCAAAAGAATTCGGCGCGACAGAAACGATGCCCCGTACCGCACAAGAGAGCAATCCCGGCCAATTTCTCCCGTTTGATGGGGTCTATGTGTAAAAATTTTGACTTTTTTGAGTGCATGTGCAAATCTGCTGAAAAAGCCTGTGGAAGTTTCACGGCGTTTGTACGATATTTGGCGACACAAAAATGAGCGATTTCCCAGCTTGAGAGAATTCGGCGCGAGAGAAACAATGCCCCGTAACGCACATGAGAGCAATCCCGGCCAATTTCTCCCATTTGATGGGGTCTATGTGTAGTGGTGATACGCGCTGGGTGTATATGTCGTGTGCCAGCGCGTATGTACGGGTGTGTGTGTGGTGACGCGCGCTGACGGGGAGGAGCAGGCGTCAGTGCGCGGGTGGGGGTAGTGCTGCTGATTGGCTGTGTGCCGGTGACGCGCCCAGAGGGAGTGATCGGGTAGCAGCGCGGTGTGATTGGTCGGGGAGTGGAAACACGCGCTGAGCGGAACCGGATCGTAGGGATAGCGCGTGGGGATTGGGTAACTGAGGAGCGGTGCCGACGTTGAGGTCCGCATCCGCTCCGTCTCCCGGGAAGAAGAGGTATATAAGGTGATGCACAGAGGAGCAGGGGGCAGAAGTGGAACCATCTAAGAATGAAGACGAAGGTGCAGAGATAGAGCCCGGAGAGGAGAGTAATGGAGAGTAGAGGAGAGTAATGGAGAGTAGAGGAGAGTAATGGAGAATAGAGGAGAGTAAGGTATAAGTGTGTAGCCAGCGAGAGAGAACGGTCTACACGAGCTGAGTAATGTATAGTGTGTAGCCAGAGAGAGAGAACGGTCTACACGAGCCGAGTATGCATACGGTGTAGCCAGAGAGAGAGGAAGGTCTACACGAGCCGAGTATGCATACGGTGTAGCCAGAGAGAGAGATGCAAAGTCTACACGAGGCGAGTGGAGAGTGTAGCAGAGGCGCAGAGTCTACACGAGGCGAGAGAAGAGTGTAGCCGAGGCGCGGAGTCTACACGAGGCACAGAGAGCCAGCAGCACAGAATCCAGAGAGTCAAGAGAAGCGTAGGGTGAAGAAGAAGAGGTCACGAGTTGTACCGTTGTATGGTGACCGCATTGTGAAGAAGAGAGGCCACGCGTTGTATTGTTACAAGTCAAGATTTAATAAAAGAAGTGTGTTCCCGTCAAGGAGTTTCCTGCCGTCATTTTCCAATACTTCATCTGGCGTCAGAAGTGAAACGGGCTTCCAAGTATGGAGACAAGGAAGACCCGTAGGACCCACGGGATTGACCGCGAGGAAGACCTCGACGACTCGGGGCCGCTGGTGGCGGGGGGTGAGGAAGAGGACTTGCCCACGCTACAGGGTCCGTCGACGGCGCCGGCCGAGCGACCGGGGACCGACGCCGGGCTTCGTGAGGCGCACTCCCGACTGGCGGAGCTGCTGCTCGCCGCCGCGTCCATCTTGGCGGAGATCAGCTCGTCGGGAGGAGCGGGGACGGTGGGGGACATTTTACAAGGTCGCCCCGCAGATTCCCGCCAAAACGAATGGGGGATTCCCGCCATTGCGCCTGGGCCTACTTTTGGCGGGAACGGCGAGCGCCACGTGGTGGTGGGTTCCCAAGCGCGCGCATCGACGTCATCAGCGCGAGAGGGGGTCCGCCATCTTACGTCTGCTGCTGGAGCCGCCATCTTAGACACCGACGGACAGGCGGAGAGGAACCACGAGGCGGATGACTTCATTTTTCAGCAGCGCCTGCCCACGTTGTCAGCCTTCAAGGCGGAAGGCGGAGACTGGGGCCAATTTCAGCGAAGGTTTTTGGCGCATCAAGAGATGTCAGCGTGGTCCGATGCTACGGCGCTGCGGGCATTGCCCGCCATGCTGGACGACGATGCGCTCGCGGCCTTCAGGGCTGCACGGAAGTCGAACCGCTCCACGCTGAAGGATGCGCTGGGTTTGTTGGCCAGGGTCTACGGACCTCCCTCTACGTGCCGCCATCAGTTCTACGCAAGACGGAAAGCGACCACGAAGACCGCGCTGGCCTATCGCACGGCGTTGCTGGCTCTTGCTGATGCTGCGTTCCCTCGGATGGACGAGGAGGGCCAAGACGCGATGGTTTTGGAGCAGCTGCTCAAGTTGGCGCAGGACCTGGGGGTCCCTATCAACACAGCTGACGAGATTGATATTTCTTCTTTGAGAGTCGCCACGAGTATTCAAGCGCACGAGGCCCTACAACGGAAGCAAGCCGTTGGTTGCAACGCTGCTGTCGTCGCAGCCCCGGGTTTGGTGGTCGCCGAACCCCAAGTCATCAGCCCACGAGAGGAGGCGTTCGCCACGGGACGACCAGGGGACTGGAGGCCGGGGGCCCGGTCGCCTCTGCGATCGGGCCGAAAGTCGGAGCAACCAAGATCTACTCCGACCCTCGTCACGTGCTATAACTGCGGCCTCCGGGGCCACGTGGCGTCCGGGTGCCGCGCTCCGCGGCAGCGCGCCATGGGAGCTCGGCTGGACGATGACCGAGAGCCCAAGCCATCTCTACAATCCCCGGCAAGTCGCGGCACCTCACACGCTCGGCCTGTTTATTCGGCACACATGGGACGCCGCGTTGCGGCGGAGGAGGGCCGGTTAAGGTTCGGGGATTCGGTTCGGCGAGGGGGGTTCGGCCGGGACCAGGGAGACATTGAATGGGCGGAATTGGGGCATAGAATTGTGGCTGCTTCGGCGGGTTCGTCCGTTGTTACGGGATCTATTGATGGGGTTGAGATTAGGGTGTTAGAGGACACGGGGGCATCGGCAACTATTATATCGGACCTCATTTATAATATTCTTCCAGTCCAATGTCGTCCGCTGCTTCCAGTGGATGTGCCATTTTACGCCGCTAATGGGGGATCGTTGGGCATTATCGGTCAGGTTAGGGCGTCCATTTGCATTGGAGATATCAAATTGTCGGGACCCGTTTTCGTTTCGTCTTCTTTGGCAGTTCCGTGTCTTTTGGGCACTGATTTTTTGGCTAAAATGCCTATTAAAATTATTATCGATCAACGATGCATTGAACTGCCATCGGGTCGCCGGATTTCATTTTTGACGGGCCCTACTGACATTCGGACGGCGTGCGCTACGATACAAGCGGTGGCGACGCAGACAGTGCAAGTACCCCCGGGTTCACAGATGTTGATTCCCCTCCGGTTGCGGAAACCATGGGTGAGGGAGGCTTCGGGACAGAGTATGCTTTTGGGTCCTTCTAACAAGGCTGTCGGGGGTCTTGATTTATCGGTGGCTCACACTTTGGTGCGGGCTGACAGGGATCCGTTTGTGATGGTTTTGAACGCGGGGTCGCGACCAGCTGTCATTCCGCAGGGCACCGTGCTGGCTCACGCGGCGCAGGTCCCTGGGGATGATGGGTTGGTTGCGCAGGTGGGCTCGAGCCCCGCGCGGAACGTTGAGCCAAGGGAAGACCTCGAGTGGGTCCATTCGCTATGTGCCGCCTCGGACGATTTGTCGGCGGCGCAGTTGGGTGCGCTGCGCGAGTTGCTCATTGAATTCTCTGATGTATTCAGTAAACATAAGTATGACATTGGGTGCACGGATTTGTTGCACCATCACATTGAAACGGGCGATGCGGCGCCGGTCAGGCTAAATCCCTTCCGACTGAGTCCCGTGGAGAAGGAACATGTTCAGTCGGCTGTTAACGATATGCTAGAAGCCGATATTATTTCGCCCTCCTCTAGCCCGTGGGGAGCGCCTATTGTGCTGGTTAAGAAGCAGGACGGGTCCCTGCGATTCTGCGTTGATTTCCGTCGCCTGAATAAGATCTCTGTGGCTGACGCGTATCCGCTCCCCAGGATGGATGAGTCCCTCGATGCATTGTCTGGTGCGCGATATTTTTCGACTCTTGATTTGTTATCGGGGTTTTGGCAGTTGCCGCTCGACGAAGAGTCGAAACCTAAGACAGCATTTCGGACTCCAGGGGGGCTGTTCCAGTTTAACCGGTTACCCATGGGACTTCACTCCTCTCCAGCGACGTTTCAGCGACTTATGGAGCTGGTTTTGTCGGGCTTGCAGTGGGATACATGCTTGATTTATATGGACGATGTCATTGTTTTCAGTAAAACGTTTGAAGAACACCTCCGGCGATTGAGAGGGGTGTTCTTGCGAATGCGATCGGCTAAGTTGAAATTTAAACCGGCCAAATGTCACCTCCTTCGTAGGTCCGTTAGATACTTGGGTCACATTGTCGATTCTTCGGGGATCTCCACCGATCCCGCGAAGACGGATTGTGTCGGTTCGTGGCCGACACCTACGTCCGTTTCCGACGTGCGTAGTTTCATCGGGTTTGCTTCTTATTATCGGCGGTTCGTTGAGCACTTCGCCACTATTGCAAAACCCTTGCACGCTTTAACGGCGAAGGGAGTGAAGTTCAAATGGGGACCGGAGGAGGAGGCCGCGTTTCGCTCCCTCCGGGACGCCTTGGTGGGTGCCCCACCCTTGTGTTATCCCGATTTTGCCAGTCCCTTTTTGCTGGACACGGATGCTAGCAACACGGGCATTGGGGGGGTGCTATCCCAAGTCGTTGGGGGGGTCGAAAGAGTTGTCGCCTACGGTAGTAGGGTGTTGTCTCCGGCGGAGCAGCGCTACTGTGTCACCCGTCGCGAGCTGCTTGCCATTGTTTTTTTTGTGCAGCAGTTTAGGCCATATCTCTATGGTCATCACTTTACAGTCCGAACGGACCACGCGGCGCTACAGTATTCATTGAGGGTCGCCCAGCCCTCGGGCCAGTTGTCGCGTTGGTTGGAAGTCCTCCAGGACTATCAGTTTACGACTACGTACCGTAAGGGGTTGCGACACACGAATGCCGATTGCTTGTCGCGGTTGTTGCCTTGTGATGAATGCGCGTGTTTGTCGGGATCGGCGCGCTGTAAACCGACGCTTGCGGGGGAGATGGGGGCACTGGCTGCGACAGCGGGCGCACCGATCGGGGATGATTCCACTGCCTCTCAGGGTCGGGACTCGCTGCTCTCGCTGTCGCTCAGCGAATGGGGCCGCCTCCAGATGGCGGACAGCTCGCTGCTAGCATTGCGCCGCAAGGTTGGGGGTCCCGAGGGGGACCAGGAGCGTACCGGCTCCTATGTACTTGAGCAGGGCGTGTTATTGAGATGGGACAGTTTGTCCCGGCGGAACGCACTCGTGGTGCCTTCCGCTGTGAGGGGGAGGGTTGTCTTGGCGGCACACGAACGCCTCTTGCACTTGGGAGTTAACAAGACGCTTGCCCTGCTTCAGCGTGACTATTACTGGCCGGGAATGGGAAGTGATGTGGTACATATTCTGAAGGGGTGCGTTGAGTGCGCCAGGCGTAAACCACCGGCCGTGGCAGCTAATCCACCGCTGCAATCTATTCAGGTCTCGCGTACCAACGAGCTCGTTGCACTCGATATTTTGGGGCCCTTCCCAGTCACGCCGAGAGGGAATAAATATTTGTTAGTGGGGGTCGAATACTTTACCCGATGGCCTATGGCGTGGCCTCTCGCTAACCAGTCGGCAGCGGCTGTGACGGATGCCTTCGTCCAGGGCTATGTCCTGGACAAGGGGGCTCCCGAACGCCTGCTGACCGACCAAGGTAAAAAATTTTCGAGTAAATTGTTGCAAGAGGTGTGCGATCTGTTGGGTACCAAGAAGGTGCGTACCTCCCCGTACCACCCGCAGACTGACGGGATGGTGGAGAGACTCCACAAAACTTTGACTTCCATGCTGTGCCAGCAGGTGTGCGAGGCACATGTAGATTGGGACCTGCAGGTCCCGGGAGTCCTTGCCGCGTATAGAATGGCCCCCCATGCAGCTACGGTGTTTTCCCCATTCTATTTGATGTACGGTCGGGAAGCTGACCCGCCAATGGAAACGCAACTTGGCCTGTCCGCTCCACGAACTAATTCTAATTTGGCAGAACATATTAAGTTTAATATTCACAAGCTGACAGAGGCGAGGGAGGCCGCACGGCTTAATTCGCGGGCTCGCCAAATTGCTAATGAACGGTTGCGGGCACGGAAGGTGTCCATGCACGAATGGAAACCAGGTGACAGGGCCTGGCTGCATTGCCCTCAGGCACCCTTGGCTACGTCGCCTAAATTGTTGAGACCGTGGAGGGGACCCATGGAGGTCGTGCGCGTTGCACGGCCCCAGTGCGTTCAGATAAAGTGGGGAAAGCGCCGTTGGTACGTTCACCCCTCCCGACTGAAACCGTTCTCGCCTCCATATGGCCTCCCCTTGTGTCGTGATGGCCGGGCGTGTGACGTGACCGGCGACCCAGAGGGGGAAATGTCTCTGCCTGATCCACACGTATTTTCGCCTGATCTGCTCCCAGGTGTCTCGGAACTGACAGCTGCCGATCACCGGCGGCCGGATCTCCGCGGCGGGGCCGGCCCTTTCAGGCCCGTTCCGCGCCGTCTGGAGCAGCCGGAACCGCCGGACGGTCGTCAGTGTCCCGCCCCATACGATGGACCAGCCAGACGGACTCGCGCCAGGTCGTGCTACTTTGCATGACCTGCCTCGTGAGGAGTCGGGGCAGTTGGAGCGCCTCGTCACTGCGTGTAGTCGCAGGGACGTGGGGCGCGTTCGTTTTCAAATTTGCTCGTATCGTGTTATTGTTGACTTTTCGTGTTCATTGTCAATCTGTACATAGTTATTCTTGTTGTTGTTGTTGTTGTGTTATGTTACGGGGCACACTCGGGGGGTTACGGGGTTTTTTTTTTGTTGGTTGTCGTTTTATCGTCGCGGTTGGTTGTTGTTAGCAGCCGGGCCGGCTGCGAGCTATGTGGGAGGGGGTGATGTAGTGGTGATACGCGCTGGGTGTATATGTCGTGTGCCAGCGCGTATGTACGGGTGTGTGTGTGGTGACGCGCGCTGACGGGGAGGAGCAGGCGTCAGTGCGCGGGTGGGGGTAGTGCTGCTGATTGGCTGTGTGCCGGTGACGCGCCCAGAGGGAGTGATCGGGTAGCAGCGCGGTGTGATTGGTCGGGGAGTGGAAACACGCGCTGAGCGGAACCGGATCGTAGGGATAGCGCGTGGGGATTGGGTAACTGAGGAGCGGTGCCGACGTTGAGGTCCGCATCCGCTCCGTCTCCCGGGAAGAAGAGGTATATAAGGTGATGCACAGAGGAGCAGGGGGCAGAAGTGGAACCATCTAAGAATGAAGACGAAGGTGCAGAGATAGAGCCCGGAGAGGAGAGTAATGGAGAGTAGAGGAGAGTAATGGAGAGTAGAGGAGAGTAATGGAGAATAGAGGAGAGTAAGGTATAAGTGTGTAGCCAGCGAGAGAGAACGGTCTACACGAGCTGAGTAATGTATAGTGTGTAGCCAGAGAGAGAGAACGGTCTACACGAGCCGAGTATGCATACGGTGTAGCCAGAGAGAGAGGAAGGTCTACACGAGCCGAGTATGCATACGGTGTAGCCAGAGAGAGAGATGCAAAGTCTACACGAGGCGAGTGGAGAGTGTAGCAGAGGCGCAGAGTCTACACGAGGCGAGAGAAGAGTGTAGCCGAGGCGCGGAGTCTACACGAGGCACAGAGAGCCAGCAGCACAGAATCCAGAGAGTCAAGAGAAGCGAAGGGTGAAGAAGAAGAGGTCACGAGTTGTACCGTTGTATGGTGACCGCATTGTGAAGAAGAGAGGCCACGCGTTGTATTGTTAGAAGTCAAGATTTAATAAAAGAAGTGTGTTCCCGTCAAGGAGTTTCCTGCCGTCATTTTCCAATACTTCATATGTGTAAAAATTTTGACTTTTTTGAGTGCACGTGCAAATCTGCTGGAAAAGCCTGTGGAAGTTTCACGGCGTTCGTACAATATTTGGCGACGCAAAAATGAGCGATTTCCCAGCTCGAGAGAATTCGGCGCGAGAGAAACAATGCCCCGTAACGCACATGAGAGCAATCCCGGCAAATTTCTCCCGTTTGATGGGGTCTATGTGTAAAAATTTTGACTTTTTTGAGTGCACGTGCAAATCTGCTGGAAAAGCCTGTGGAAGTTTCACGGCGTTCGTACGATATTTGGCGACGCAAAAATGAGCGATTTCCCAGCTCGATGGAATTCGGCGCGACATAAACGATGCCCCTTAATGCACATGAGAGCAATTTCGGCCAATTTCTCCCTTTTGATGGGGTCTATGTGTAAAAATTTTGACTTTTTTGAGTGCACGTGCAAATCTGCTGGAAAAGCCTGTGGAAGTTTCACGGCGTTCGTACGATATTTGGCGACGCAAAAATGAGCGATTTCCCAGCTTGATGGGATTCGGCGCGACAGAAACGATACCCCGTAACGCACATGAGAGCAATCCCGGCCAATTTCTCCCGTTTGATGGGGTCTATGTGTAAAAATTTTGACTTTTTTGAGTGCACGTGCAAATCTGCTGAAAAAGCCTGTGGAAGTTTCACGGCGTTTGTATGATATTTGGCGACGCAAAAATGAGCAATTTCCCAGCTCGAGAGAATTCGGCTCGAGAGAAACGATGCCCCGTAACGCACATGAGAGCAATCCCGGCCAATTTCTCCCGTTTGATGGGGTCTATGTGTAAAAATTTTGACTTTTTTGAGTGCACGTACAAATCTGCTGGAAAAGCCTGTGGAAGTTTCACGGCGTTCGTACGATATTTGGCGACTCAAAAATGAGCGATTTCCCAGCTCGATGGAATTCGGAGCGACAGAAACGATGCCCCGTAACGCACATGAGAGCAATCCTGGCTAATTTCTCCCGTTTGATGGGGTCTATGTGTAAAAATATTGACTTTTTTGAGTGCACGTGCAAATCTGCTGGAAAAGCCTGTGGAAGTTTCACGGCGCTCGTACGATATTTGGCGACGCAAAAATGAGCGATTTCCCAGCTCGATGGAATTCGGCGCGACAGAAACGATGCCCCGTAACGCACATGAGAGCAATCCCGGCCAATTTCTCCCGTTTAATGGGGTCTATGTGTAAAAATATTGACTTTTTTGAGTGCACGTGCAAATCTGCTGGAAAAGCCTGTGGAAGTTTCACGGGGTTCGTACGATATTTGGCGACGCAAAAATGAGCGATTTCCCAGCTCGATGGAATTCGGCGCGACAGAAACGATGCCCCGTAACGCACATGAGAGCAATCCCGGCCAATTTCTCCCGTTTGATGGGGTCTATGTGTAAAAATTTTGACTTTTTTGAGTGCACGTGCAAATCTGCTGGAAAAGCCTGTGGAAGTTTCACGGCGTTCGTACGATATTTGGCGACGCAAAAATGAGCGATTTCCCAGCTCGAGAGAATTCGGCGCGAGAGAAACAATGCCCCGTAACGCACATGAGAGCAATCCCGGCCAATTTCTCCCGTTTGATGGTGTCTATGTGTAAAAGTTTTGACTTTTTTGAGTGCACGTGCAAATCTGCTGGAAAAGCCTGTGGAAGTTTCACGGCGTTCGTACGATATTTGGCGACGCAAAAATGAGCGATTTCCCAGCTCGATGGAATTCGGCGCGACAGAAACGATGCCCCTTAACGCACATGAGAGCAATCCCGGCCAATTTCTCCCGTTTGATGGGGTCTATGTGTAAAAATTTTGACTTTTTTGAGTGCACGTGCAAATCTGCTGGAAAAGCCTGTGGAAGTTTCACGGCGTTCGTACAATATTTGGCGACGCAAAAATGAGCGATTTCCCAGCTCGATGGAATTCGGCGCAACAGAAACGATGCCCCGTAACGCACATGAGAGCAATCCCGGCCAATTTCTCCCGTTTGATGGGGTCTATGTGTAAAAATTTTGACTTTTTTGAGTGCACGTGCAAATCTGCTGAAAAAGCCTGTGGAAGTTTCACGGCGTTTGTATGATATTTGGCGACGCAAAAATGAGCAATTTCCCAGCTCGAGAGAATTCGTCGCGAGAGAAACGATGCCCCGTAACGCACATGAGAGCAATCCCGGCCAATTTCTCCCGTTTGATGGGGTCTATGTGTAAAATTTTGACTTTTTTGAGTGCACGTACAAATCTGCTGGAAAAGCCTGTGGAAGTTTCACGGCGTTCGTATGATATTTGGCGACGCAAAAATGAGCGATTTCCCAGCTCGATGGAATTCGGCGCGACAGAAACGATGCCCCGTAACGCACATGAGAGCAATCCCGGCCAATTTCTCCCGTTTGATGGGGTCTATGTGTAAAAATATTGACATTTTTGAGTGCACGTGCAAATCTGCTGGAAAAGCCTGTGGAAGTTTCACGGCGTTCGTACGATATTTGGCGACGCAAAAATGAGCGATTTCCCAGCTCGATGGAATTCGGCGCGACAAAAACGATGCCCCGTAACGCACATGAGAGCAATCCCGGCCAATTTCTCCCGTTTGATGGGGTCTATGTGTAAAAATATTGACTTTTTTGATTGCACGTGCAAATCTGCTGGAAAAGCCTGTGGAAGTTTCACGGCGTTCGTACGATATTTGGCGACGCAAAAATGAGCGATTTCCCAGCTCGATGGAATTCGGCGCGACAGAAACGATGCCCGTAACGCACATGAGAGCAATCCCGGCCAATTTCTCCCGTTTGATGGGGTCTATGTGTAAAAATTTTGACTTTTTTGAGTGCTCGTGCAAATCTGCTGGAAAAGCCTGTGGAAGTTTCACGGCGTTCGTACGATATTTGGCGACGCAAAAATGAGCGATTTCCCAGCTCGATGGAATTCGGCGGGTTAGAAACGATGCCCCATAACGCACATGAGAGCAATCCCGGCCAATTTCTCCCGTTTGATGGGGTCGATGTGTAAAAAATTTGGACTTTTTTGAGTGCACGTGCAAATCTGCTGAAAAAGCCTGTGGAAGTTTCACGGCGTTCGTACGATATTTGGCGACGCAAAAATGAGCGATTTCCCAGCTCGATGGAATTCGGCGCGAGTGAAACGATGCCCCGTAACGCACATGAGAGCAATCCCGGCCAATTTCTCCCGTTTGATGGGGTCTATGTGTAAAAATTTTGACTTTTTTGAGTGCACGTGCAAATCTGCTGGAAAAGCCTGTGGAAGTTTACGGTGTTCGTACGATATTTGGCGACACAAAAATGAGCGATTTCCCAGCTCGATGGAATTCGGCGCGACAGAAACGATGCCCCGTAACGACAATTGCCTAGAGGGGTATTGGGTCAATTGCCTAGAGGGGTATTGGGTCAATTGCCTAGATGGGTATTGGGTCAATTGCCTAGAGGGCTATTGGGTCAATTGCCTAGAGGGGTATTGGGCCAATTGCCTAGAGGGGTATTGGATCAATTGCCTAGAGGGGTATTGGGTCAATTGCCTAGGGAAGTATTGGGTCAATTGCCTAGAGGGGTATTGGGTCAATTGCCTAGAGGGGTATTGGGTCAATTGCCTAGAGGGGTATTGGGTCAATTGCCTTGAGGTGTATTGGGTCATTTGCCTAGAGGGGTATTGGGTCAATTGCCTAGAGGGGTATTTTTTCAATTGCCGAGAGGGGTTTTGGGTCAATTGCCTAGAGCGGTATTGGGTCAATTGCCTAGAGGGGTATTGCGTCAATTGCCTAGAGGGGTATTGGGTCAATTGCCTAGAGGGGTATTGGATCAATTGCCTAGAGGGGTATTGGGTCAATTGCCTAGATGAGTATTGGGTCAATTGCCTAGAGGGGTATTGGGTCAATTGCCTAGAGGGGTATTGGGTCAATTGCTGAGAGGGGTATTGGGTCAATTGCCTAGAGGGGTATTGGGTCAATTGGCTAGAGGGGTATTGGATCAATTGCCTAGAGGGGTATTAGGTCAATTGCCTAGAGGGGTATTGGGTCAATTGCCTAGAGGGGTATTGGGTCAATTGCCTTGAGGGGTATTGGGTCAATTGCCTAGAGAAGTATTGGGTCAATTGCTTAGAGGGGTATTGGGTCAATTGCCTAGAGGGGTATTGAGTCAATTGCCTAGAGGGGTATTGGGTCAATTGACTAGAGGGGTATTGGGTCAATTGCCTACAGGGGTATTGGGTCAATTGCCTAGAGGGCTATTGGGTCAATTGCCTACAGGGGTATTGGGTCAATTGACTAGAGGAGTATTGGGTCAATTGCCTAGAGGGGTATTGGGTCAATTGCCTAGAGGGGTATTGGGTCAATTGCCTAGAGGGGTATTGGATCAATTGCCTAGAGGGGTATTGGATCAATTGCCTAGATGAGTATTGGGTCAATTGCCTAGAGTGGTATTGGGTCAATTGCCTAGAGGGGTATTGGGTCAATTGCCCAGAGGGGTATTGGGTCAATTGCCTAGAGGGGTATTGGGTCAATTGCCTAGAGGGGTATTGGATCAATTGCCTAGAGTGGTATTAGGTCAATTGCCTAGAGGGGAATTGGGTCAATTGCCTAGAGGGGTATTGGGTCAATTGCCTAGTGGGGTATTGGGTCAATTGCCTAGAGGGGTATTGGGTCAATTGCTTAGAGGGGTATTGGGTCAATTGCCTAGAGGGGTATTGAGTCAATTGCCTACAGGGGTATTGGGTCAATTGCCTAGAGGGCTATTCGGTCAATTGCCTACAGGGGTATTGGGTCAATTGACTAGAGGGGTATTGGGTCAATTGCCTAGAGGGGTATTGTGTCAATTGCCTAGAGGGGTATTGGGTCAATTGCCTAGAGGGGTATTGGGTCAATTGCCTAGATGGGTATTGGGTCAATTGCCCAGAGGGATATTGGGTCAATTGCCCAGAGGGTTATTGGGTCAATTGCCTAGATGGGTATTGGGTCAATTGCCTAGAGTGGTATTGGGTCAATTGCCTAGATGGGTATTGGGTCAATTGCCTAGAGGGGTATTGGGTCAATTGCCTAGAGGGGTATTGGGTCAATTGCCTAGAGAGGTATTGTGTCAATTGCCTAGAGGGGTATTGGGTCAATTTCCTAGAGGGGTTTTGGGTCAATTGCCGAGAGGGGTATTGGGACAATTGCCTTGAAGGGTATTGGGTCAATTGCATAGAGGGGTATTGGGTCAATTGCCTAGAGGGGTATTGGGTCAATTGCCTAGAGGGGTATTGGGTTAATTGCCTAGAGGGGTATTGGGTTAATTGCCTAGAGGGGTATTGGGTAAATTGTCTAGAGGGGTATTGGGGCAATTGCCTAGAGGGGTATTGGGTCAATTGCCTAGAGGGGTATTGGGTCAATTGCCTAGAGGGGTATTGGGTCAATTGCCTAGAGGGGTATTGGGTCAATTGCCTAGAGGGGTATTGGGTCAATTGCCTAGAGGGGTATTGGGTCAATATCCTAGAGGGGTATTGGGTCAATTGCCTAGAGGGGTATTGGGTCAATTGCCTAGAGGGGTATTGGGTCAATTGCCTAGAGGGGTATTGGGTCAATTGCCTAGAGGGTTATTGGGTAAATTGTCTAGAGGGGTATTGGGGCAATTGCCTAGAGGGGTATTGGGTCAATTGCCTAGAGGGGTATTGGGTCAATTGCCTAGAGGGGTATTGGGTCAATTGCCTAGAGGGGTATTGGGTCAATTGCCTAGAGGGGTATTGGGTCAATTGCCTAGAGGGGTATTGGGTCAATATCCTAGAGGGGTATTGGGTCAATTGCCTAGAGGGGTATTGGGTCAATTGCCTAGAGGGGTATTGGGTCAATTGCCTAGAGGGGTATTGGGTCAATTGCCTAGAGGGTTATTGGGTCAATTGCCTAGAGGGGTATTGGGTCAATTGCCTAGAGGGGTATTGGGTCAATGGCCTAGAGGGGTATTGAGTCAATTGCCTAGAGGGGTATTGAGTCATGTGCCTAGAGGGGTATTGGGTCAATTGCCTAGAGGGGTATTGGGTCAATTGCCTAGAGGAGTATTGGGTCAATTGCCTAGAGGGGTATTGGTTCAATTGCCTAGAGGGGTATTGGGTCAATTGCCTAGAGGGGTGTTGGGTCAATTGCCTAGAGGGGTATTGGGTCAATTGCCTAGAGGGGTATTGGGTCAATTGCCTAGAGGTGTATTTTGTCAATTGCCTAGAGCTGTATTGGGTCAATTGCCAAGATGGGTATTGGGTCAATTGCCTAGAAGGGTATTGGATCAATTGCCTAGAGGGGTATTGGGTCAATTGCCTAGATGGGTATTGGGTCAAATGCCTAGAGGGGTATTAGGTCAATTGCCTAGAGTGGCATTGGGTAAATTGCCTAGAGGGGTATTGGGACAATTGCCTTGAAGGGTATTGGGTCAATTGCCTAGAGGGGTATTGGGTCAATTGCCTAGAGGGGTATTGGGTCAATTGCCTAGAGGGGTATTGGGGCAATTACCTAGAGGGGTATTGGGTCAATTGACTCGAGGGGTATCGAGTCAATTGCCTAAAAAGGTATTGGGTCAATTGCCTAGAGGGGTATTGGGTCAATTGCCTAGATGGGTATTGGGTCAATTGCCTAGAGGGGAATTGGGTCAATTGCCGAGAGGGATATGGGTCAATTGCCTAGAGGGGTATTGGGTAAATTGCCTAGAGGGGTATTGGGTCAATTGCCTAGAGGGGTTTTGGGTCAATTGCCTAGAGGGGTATTGGGTCAATTGCCTAGAGGGGTATTGGGTCAATTGCCTAGAGGGGTATTGGGTCAATTGCCTAGAGGGGTATTGGGGCAATTGCCTAGAGGGGTATTGGGTCAATTGCCTCGAGGGGTATTGGGTCAATTGCCTAGAGGGGTATTGGGTCAATTGCCTAGAGGGGTATTGGGTCAATTGCCTAGAGGGGTATTGGGTCAATTGCCTAGAGGGATATGGGTCAATTGCCTAGAGGGGTATTGGGTCAAATGCCTAGAGGGGTATTGGGTCAATTGCCTAGAGGGGTATTGGGTCAATTGCCTAGAGGGGTATTGGGTCAATTGCCTAGAGGGGTATTGGGTCAATTGCCTAGAGGGGTATTGGGTCAATTGCCTAGAGGGTTATTGGGTCAATTGCCTAGAGGGGTATTGGGTCAATTGCCTAGAGGGGTATTGGGTCAATGGCCTAGAGGGGTATTGAGTCAATTGCCTAGAGGGGTATTGAGTCATGTGCCTAGAGGGGTATTGGGTCAATTGCCTAGAGGGGTATTGGGTCAATTGCCTAGAGGAGTATTGGGTCAATTGCCTAGAGGGGTATTGGTTCAATTGCCTAGAGGGGTATTGGGTCAATTGCCTAGAGGGGTGTTGGGTCAATTGCCTAGAGGGGTATTGGGTCAATTGCCTAGAGGGGTATTGGGTCAATTGCCTAGAGGTGTATTTTGTCAATTGCCTAGAGCTGTATTGGGTCAATTGCCAAGATGGGTATTGGGTCAATTGCCTAGAAGGGTATTGGATCAATTGCCTAGAGGGGTATTGGGTCAATTGCCTAGATGGGTATTGGGTCAAATGCCTAGAGGGGTATTAGGTCAATTGCCTAGAGTGGCATTGGGTAAATTGCCTAGAGGGGTATTGGGACAATTGCCTTGAAGGGTATTGGGTCAATTGCCTAGAGGGGTATTGGGTCAATTGCCTAGAGGGGTATTGGGTCAATTGCCTAGAGGGGTATTGGGGCAATTACCTAGAGGGGTATTGGGTCAATTGACTCGAGGGGTATTGAGTCAATTGCCTAAAAAGGTATTGGGTCAATTGCCTAGAGGGGTATTGGGTCAATTGCCTAGATGGGTATTGGGTCAATTGCCTAGAGGGGTATTGGGTCAATTGCCGAGAGGGATATGGGTCAATTGCCTAGAGGGGTATTGGGTCAATTGCCTAGAGGGGTATTGGGTCAATTGCCTAGAGGGGTTTTGGGTCAATTGCCTAGAGGGGTATTGGGTCAATAGCCTAGAGGGGTATTGGGTCAATTGCCTAGAGGGGTATTGGGTCAATTGCCTAGAGGGGTATTGGGGCAATTGCCTAGAGGGGTATTGGGTCAATTGCCTCGAGGGGTATTGGGTCAATTGCCTAGAGGGGTATTGGGTCAATTGCCTAGAGGGGTATTGGGTCAATTGCCTAGAGGGGTATTGGGTCAATTGCCTAGAGGGATATGGGTCAATTGCCTAGAGGGGTATTGGGTCAAATGCCTAGAGGGGTATTGGGTCAATTGCCTAGAGGGGTATTGGGTCAATTGCCTAGAGGGGTATTGGGTCAATTGCCTAGAGGGGTATTGGGTCAATTGCCTAGAGGGGTATTGGGGCAATTACCTAGAGGGGTATTGGGTCAATTGCCTCGAGGGGTATTGAGTCAATTGCCTACAGGGGTATTGGGTCAATTGCCTAGAGGGGTATTGGGTCAATTGCCTAGAGGGGTATTGGGTCAATTGCCTAGAGGGGTTTTGGTTCAATTGCCTAGAGGGGTATTGGGTCAATTGCCTAGAGGGGTATTGGGTCAATTGCCTAGAGGGGTATTGGGTCAATTGCCTAGAGGGGTATTGGGGCAATTGCCTAGAGGGGTATTGGGTCAATTGCCTCGAGGGGTATTGGGTCAATTGCCTAGAGGGGTATTGGGTCAATTGCCTAGAGGGGTATTGGGTCAATTGCCTAGAGGGGTATTGGGTCAATTGCCTAGAGGGATATGGGTCAATTGCCTAGAGGGGTATTGGGTCAAATGCCTAGAGGGGTATTGGGTCAATTGCCTAGAGGGGTATTGGGTCAATTGCCTAGAGGGGTATTGGGTCAATTGCCTAGAGGGGTATTGGGTCAATTGCCTAGAGGGGTATTGGGGCAATTACCTAGAGGGGTATTGGGTCAATTGCCTCGAGGGGTATTGAGTCAATTGCCTACAGGGGTATTGGGTCAATTGCCTAGAGGGGTATTGGGTCAATTGCCTAGAGGGGTATTGGGTCAATTGCCTAGAGGGGTTTTGGTTCAATTGCCTAGAGGGGTATTGGGTCAATTGCCTAGAGGGGTATTGGGTCAATTGCCTAGAGGGGTATTGGGTCAATTGCCTAGAGGGGTATTGGGGCAATTGCCTAGAGGGGTATTGGGTCAATTGCCTCGAGGGGTATTGGGTCAATTGCCTACAGGGGTATTGGGTCAAGTGCCTAGAGGGGTATTGGGTCAATTGCCTAGAGGGGTATTGGGTCAATTGCCTAGAGGGGTATTGGGTCAATTGCCTAGAGGGATATTGGGTCAATTGCCTAGAGGGGTATTGGGTCAATTGCCTAGAGGGGTTTTGGTTCAATTGCCTAGAGGGGTATTGGGTCAATTGCCTAGAGGGGTATTGGGTCAATTGCCTAGAGGGGTATTGGGTCAATTGCCTAGAGGGGTATTGGGGCAATTGCCTAGAGGGGTATTGGGTCAATTGCCTCGAGGGGTATTGGGTCAATTGCCTAGAGGGGTATTGGGTCAATTGCCTAGAGGGGTATTGGGTCAATTGCCTAGAGGGGTATTGGGTCAATTGCCTAGAGGGATATGGGTCAATTGCCTAGAGGGGTATTGGGTCAAATGCCTAGAGGGGTATTGGGTCAATTGCCTAGAGGGGTATTGGGTCAATTGCCTAGAGGGGTATTGGGTCAATTGCCTAGAGGGGTATTGGGTCAATTGCCTAGAGGGGTATTGGGGCAATTACCTAGAGGGGTATTGGGTCAATTGCCTCGAGGGGTATTGAGTCAATTGCCTACAGGGGTATTGGGTCAATTGCCTAGAGGGGTATTGGGTCAATTGCCTAGAGGGGTATTGGGTCAATTGCCTAGAGGGATATTGGGTCAATTGCCTAGAGGGGTATTGGGTCAATTGCCTAGAGGGGTATTGGGTCAATTGCCTAGAGGGGTATTGGGTCAATTGCCTAAAGGGGTATTGGGTCAATTGCCTAGAGGGGTATTGGGGCAATTACCTAGAGGGGTATTGGGTCAATTGCCTCGAGGGGTATTGAGTCAATTGCCTACAGGGGTATTGGGTCAATTGCCTAGAGGGGTATTGGGTCAATTGCCTAGAGGGGTATTGGGTCAATTGCCTAGAGGGGTATTGGGTCAATTGCCTAGAGGGATATGGGTCAATTGCCTAGAGGGGTATTGGGTCAATTGCCTAGAGGGGTATTGGGTCAATTGCCTAGAGGGGTTTTGGGTCAATTGCCTAGAGGGGTATTGGGTCAATTGCCTAGAGGGGTATTGGGTCAATTGCCTAGAGGGGTATTGGGTCAATTGCCTAGAGGAGTATTGGGGCAATTGCCTAGAGGGGTATTGGGTCAATTGCCTCGAGGGGTATTGGGTCAATTGCCTACAGGGGTATTGGGTCAATTGCCTAGAGGGGTATTGGGTCAATTGCCTAGAGGGGTATTGGGTCAATTGCCTAGAGGGGTATTGGGTGAATTGCCTAGAGGGATATTGGGTCAATTGCCTAGAGGGGTATTGGGTCAGTTGCCTAGAGGGGTATTGGGTCAATTGCCTAGAGTGGTATTGGGTCAATTGCCTAGAGGGGTATTGGGTCAATTGCCTAGAGGGATATTGGGTCAATTGCCTAGAGGGATATTGGTTCAATTGCCTAGAGGGATATTGGGTCAATTGCCTAGAGGGGTATTGGGTCAATTGCCTAGAGGGGTATTGGGTCAATTGCCGAGAGGGGTATTGGGTCAATTGCCTAGAGGGGTATTGGGTCAATTGCCCAGAGGGGTATTGGGGTAATTGCCTAGAGGGGTATTGGGTCAATTGCCTCGAGGGGTATTGGGTCAATTGCCTACAGGGGTATTGGGTCAATTGCCTAGAGGGGTATTGGGTCAATTGCCTAGAGGGGTATTGGGTCAATTGCCTAGAGGGGTATTGGGTCAATTGCCTAGAGGGATATGGGTCAATTGCCTAGAGGGGTATTGGGTCAAATGCCTAGAGGGGTATTGGGTCAATTGCCTAGAGGGGTATTGGGTCAATTGCCTAGAGGGATATGGGTCAATTGCCTAGAGGGGTATTGGGTCAATTGCCTAGAGGGGTATTGGGTCAATTGCCTAGAGGGGTATTGGGTCATTTGCCTAGAGGGGTATTGAGTCAATTGCCTAGAGGGGTATTGGGTCAATTGCCTAGAGGGGTATTGGGTCAATTGCCTAGAGGGGTATTGGGTCAATTGCCTAGAGGGGTTTTGGTTCAATTGCCTAGAGGGGTATTGGGTCAATTGCCTAGAGGGGTATTGGGTCAATTGCCTAGAGGGGTATTGGGTCAATTGCCTAGAGGGGTATTGGGGCAATTGCCTAGAGGGGTATTGGGTCAATTGCCTCGAAGGGTATTGGGTCAATTGCCTACAGGGGTATTGGGTCAATTACCTACAGGGTTATTGGGTCAATTGCCTCGAGCGGTATTGGGTCAATTGCCTAAAGGGGTATTGGGTCAAATACCTAGAGGGGTATTGGGTCCGTTGCCTAGAGGGGTATTGGGTCAATTGCCTAGAGGGGTATTGGGGCAATTGCCTAGGGGGGTATTGGGTCAATTGCCTCGAGGGGTATTGGGTCAATTGCCTAGAGGGGTATTGGGTCAATTGCCTAGAGGGGTATTGGGTCAATTGCCTAGAGGGGTATTGGGTCAATTGCCTAGAGGGGTATTGGGGCAATTACCTAGAGGGGTATTGGGTCAATTGCCTCGAGGGGTATTGAGTCAATTGCCTACAGGGGTATTGGGTCAATTGCCTAGAGGGGTATTGGGTCAATTGCCTAGAGGGGTATTGGGTCAATTGCCTAGAGGGGTATTGGGTCAATTGCCTAGAGGGATATGGGTCAATTGCCTAGAGGGGTATTGGGTCAATTGCCTAGAGCGGTATTGGGTCAATTGCCTAGAGGGGTTTTGGGTCAATTGCCTAGAGGGGTATTGGGTCAATTGCCTAGAGGGGTATTGGGTCAATTGCCTAGAGGGGTATTGGGTCAATTGCCTAGAGGGGTATTGGGGCAATTGCCTAGAGGGGTATTGGGTCAATTGCCTCGAGGGGTATTGGGTCAATTGCCTACAGGGGTATTGGGTCAATTGCCTAGAGGGGTATTGGGTCAATTGCCTAGAGGGGTATTGGGTCAATTGCCTAGAGGGGTATTGGGTCAATTGCCTAGAGGGATATTGGGTCAATTGCCTAGAGGGGTATTGGGTCAATTGCCTAGAGGGGTATTGGGTCAATTGCCTAAAGGGGTATTGGGTCAATTGCCTAGAGGGGTATTGGGTCAATTGCCTAGAGGGGTATTGGGGCAATTACCTAGAGGGGTATTGGGTCAATTGCCTCGAGGGGTATTGAGTCAATTGCCTACAGGGGTATTGGGTCAATTGCCTAGAGGGGTATTGGGTCAATTGCCTAGAGGGGTATTGGGTCAATTGCCTAGAGGGGTATTGGGTCAATTGCCTAGAGGGATATGGGTCAATTGCCTAGAGGGGTATTGGGTCAATTGCCTAGAGCGGTATTGGGTCAATTGCCTAGAGGGGTTTTGGGTCAATTGCCTAGAGGGGTATTGGGTCAATTGCCTAGAGGGGTATTGGGTCAATTGCCTAGAGGGGTATTGGGTCAATTGCCTAGAGGGGTATTGGGGCAATTGCCTAGAGGGGTATTGGGTCAATTGCCTCGAGGGGTATTGGGTCAATTGCCTACAGGGGTATTGGGTCAATTGCCTAGAGGGGTATTGGGTCAATTGCCTAGAGGGGTATTGGGTCAATTGCCTAGAGGGGTATTGGGTCAATTGCCTAGAGGGATATTGGGTCAATTGCCTAGAGGGGTATTGGGTCAATTGCCTAGAGGGGTATTGGGTCAATTGCCTAGAGGGGTATTGGGTCAATTGCCTAGAGGGGTATTGGGTCAATTGCCTAGAGGGGTATTGGGTCAATTGCCTAGAGGGATATTGGGTCAATTGCCTAGAGGGATATTGGGTCAATTGCCTAGAGGGGTATTGGGTCAATTGCCTAGAGGGGTATTGGGTCAATTGCCTAGAGGGGTATTGGGTCAATTGCCTAGAGGGGTATTGGGTCAATTGCCTAGAGGGGTATTGGGGTAATTGCCTAGAGGGGTATTGGGTCATTTGCCTAGAGGGGTATTGAGTCAATTGCCTAGAGGGATATTGGATCAATTGCCTAGAGGGGTATTGGGTAAATTGCCTAGAGGGGTATTGGGTCAATTGCCTAGAGGGGTATTGGGTCAATTGCCTAGAGGGGTATTGGGTCAATTGCCTAGAGGGGTATTGGGTCAATTGCCGAGAGGGGTATTGGGTCAATTGCCTAGAGGGGTATTGGGTCAATTGCCTAGAGGGATATTGGGTCAATTGCCTAGAGGGGTATTGGGTCAATTGCCTAGAGGGGTATTGGGTCAATTGCCTAGAGGGGTATTGGGTCAATTGCCTAGAGGGGTATTGGGTCAATTGCCTAGAGGGGTATTGGGTCAGTTGCCTACAGGGGTATTGGGTCAATTGCCTACAGGGTTATTGGGTCAATTGCCTCGAGCGGTATTGGGTCAATTGCCTAGAGGGGTATTGGGTCAAATACTTAGAGGGGTATTGGGTCTGTTGCCTAGAGGGGTATTGGGTCAATTGCCTAGAGGGGTATTGGGGCAATTGCCTAGAGGGGTATTGGGTCAATTGCCTAGAGGAGTATTGGGTCAATTGCCTAGAGGGGTATTGGGTCAATTGCCTAGAGGGGTATTGGGTCAATTGCCTAGAGGGATATTGGGTCAATTGCCTAGAGGGATATTGGGTCAATTGCCTAGAGGGGTATTGGGTCAATTGCCTAGAAGGGTATTGGGTCAATTGCCTAGAGGGATATTGGGTCAATTGCCTAGAGGGATATTGGGTCAATTGCCTAGAGGGGTATTGGGTCAATTGCCTAGAGGGGTATTGGGTCAATTGCCTAGAGGGGTATTGGGTCAATTGCCTAGAGGGGTATTGGGTCAATTGCCTAGAGGGGTATTGGGGTAATTGCCTAGAGGGGTATTGGGTCATTTGCCTAGAGGGGTATTGAGTCAATTGCCTAGAGGGATATTGGATCAATTGCCTAGAGGGGTATTGGGTAAATTGCCTAGAGGGGTATTGGGTCAATTGCCTAGAGGGGTATTGGGTCAATTGCCTAGAGGGGTATTGGGTCAATTGCCTAGAGGGGTATTGGGTCAATTGCCGAGAGGGGTATTGGGTCAATTGCCTAGAGGGGTATTGGGTCAATTGCCTAGAGGGATATTGGGTCAATTGCCTAGAGGGGTATTGGGTCAATTGCCTAGAGGGGTATTGGGTCAATTGCCTAGAGGGGTATTGGGTCAATTGCCTAGAGGGGTATTGGGTCAATTGCCTAGAGGGGTATTGGGTCAGTTGCCTACAGGGGTATTGGGTCAATTGCCTACAGGGTTATTGGGTCAATTGCCTCGAGCGGTATTGGGTCAATTGCCTAGAGGGGTATTGGGTCAAATACTTAGAGGGGTATTGGGTCTGTTGCCTAGAGGGGTATTGGGTCAATTGCCTAGAGGGGTATTGGGTCAATTGCCTAGAGGGGTATTGGGTCAATTGCCTAGAGGGGTTTTGGGTCAATTGCCTAGAGGGGTATTGGGTAAATTGCCTAGAGGGGTATTGGGTCAATTGCCTAGAGGGGTTCAGTTGCCTACAGGGGTATTGGGTCAATTGCCTACAGGGGTATTGGGTCAATTGCCTCGAGCGGTATTGGGTCAATTGCCTAGAGGGGTATTGGGTCAAATGCCTAGAGGGTTATTGGTTCAGTTGCCTAGAGGGGTATTGGGTCAATTGCCTAGAGGGGTATTGGGTCAATTGCATAGAGGGGTATTGGGGCAATTGCCTAGGGGGTTATTGGGTCAATTGCCTCGAGGGGTATTGGGTCTGAGGGGGGGGTCAGGGGAGGGGCCTGAGGGGGGGGTCAGGAGAGGGGCCTGAGGGGGGGGTCAGGAAAGGGGCCTGAGGGGGGGGTTCATGGGAGGGGCCTGAGGGGGGGGGTCAGGGGAGGGGCCTGAGGGGGGGGGTCAGGGGAGGTGCCTGAGGGGGGGTCAGGGGAGGGGCCTGAGGGGGGGTGTCAGGGGAGGGGCCTGAAGGGGGGGTGTCAGGGGAGCGGCCTGAGTGAGGGGGGGGGTTAGGGGAGGGGCCTGAGTGGGGGGGGTCAGGGGAGGGGCCTGAGAAGGGGTGTCAGGGGAGGGGCCTGAGGGAGGGGGGGGGTCAGGGGAGGGGCCTGAGAGAGGCGGGTGAAGGGAGGGGCCTGAGGGGGGGTCAGGGGAGGGGCCTGAGGGAGGTGGGGGTCAAAGGAGGGGCCTGAGAGAGGGGGGTCAGGGGAGGGGCCTGAGGGGGGGGTCAGGGGAGGGGCCTGAGGGGGGGGTCAGGGGAGGGGCCTGAGGGGGGGGGTCAGGGGAGGGGCCTGAGGGGGTGTCAGGGGCGGGGCCTGAGGGGGGGGGTCAGGGGAGGGGCCTGATGGGGGGGTGTCAGGGGAGAGGCCTGAGTGACGGGGGGGGTCAGGGGAGGGGCCTGAGGGAGTGGGGTCAGGGGAGGGGCCTGAGCGGGAGGGGGTCAGGGGAGGGGCCTGAGAGGGGGGTGTCAGGGGAGGGGCCTGAGGGAGGGGGGGGGTCAGGGGAAGGGCCTGAGAGAGGGAGGTCAGGGGAGGGGCCTGAGGAGGGGTCAGGGGAGGGGCCTGAGGGGGGGATCAGGGTAGGGGCCTGAGGGGGGGGGGGTCAGGGGAGGGGCCTGAGGGGGGGGTGTCATGGGAGGGGCCTGAGTGAGGGGGGGGGTCAGGGGAGGGGCCTGAGGGGGTGGGGTCAGGGGAGGGGCCTGAGGGGGGGTGTCAGGGGAGGGGCCTGAGGGAGAGGGGGGGTCAGGGGAGGGGCCTGAGAGAGGGGGGTCAGGGAAGGGCCTGAGGGGGGGGTCAGGGGAGGGGCCTGAGGGGGGGGGGTCAGGGGAGCGGCCTGAGGGGGGGGTCAGGGAAGGGGCCTGAGGGGGGGGGGTCAGGGGAGGGGCCTGAGGGGGGGGTGTCAGGGGAGGGGCCTGAGAGAAGGGGGGGGTCAGGGGAGGGGCCTGAGGGGGTGGGGTCAGGGGAGGGGCCTGAGGGGGGGGTCAGGGGAGGGGCCTGAGGGGGGGGTGTCAGAGGAGGGGCCTGAAAAGGGGGGTCAGGGGAGGTGCCTGAGGGGGGGGTGTCAGGGGAGGGGGCCTGAGCGGGAGGGGTCAGGGGAGGGGCCTGAGAGGGGGGTGTCAGGGGAGGGGCCTGAGGGAGGGGGGGGGTCAGGGGAGGGGCCTGAGAGAGGGGGGTCAGGGGAGGGGCCTGAGGAGGGGTCAGGGGAGGGGCCTGAGGGGGGGATCAGGGTAGGGGCCTGAGGGGGGGGGGGTCAGGGGAGGGGCCTGAGGGGGGGGTGTCATGGGAGGGGCCTGAGTGAGGGGGGGGGTCAGGGGAGGGGCCTGAGGGGGTGGGGTCAGGGGAGGGGCCTGAGGGGGGGTGTCAGGGGAGGGGCATGAGGGAGAGGGGGGGTCAGGGGAGGGGCCTGAGAGAGGGGGGTCAGGGAAGGGCCTGAGGGGGGGGTCAGGGGAGGGGCCTGAGGGGGGGGGGTCAGGGGAGCGGCCTGAGGGGTGGGTCAGGGAAGGGGCCTGAGGGGGGGGGGTCAGGGGAGGGGCCTGAGGGGGGGGTGTCAGGGGAGGGGCCTGAGAGAGGGGGGGGGTCAGGGGAGGGGCCTGAGGGGGTGGGGTCAGGGGAGGGGCCTGAGGGGGGGGTCAGAAGAGGGGCCTGAGGGGGGGGTGTCAGGGGAGGGGCCTGAAAAGGGGGGTCAGGGGAGGTGCCTGAGGGGGGGGGGTCAGAGGAAGGGCCTGATGGGGGGGGGTGTCAGGGGAGGGGCCTGATTGAGGGGGGGGGACAGGGGAGGGGCCTGAGGGGGTGGGTTCAGGAGAGGGGCCTGAGGGGGGGTGTCAGGGGAGGGGCCTGAGGGAGGGGGGGGTCAGGGGAGGGGCCTGAAAAGGGGGGGTCAGGGGAGGGGCCTGAGGGAGGGGGGGTCAGGGAAGGGGCCTGAGGGGGGGGGTCAAGGGAGGGGCCTGAGGGGGGGTGTCAGGGGAGGGGCCTGAGTGAGGGGGGGGTCAGGGGACGGGCCTGAGTGGGGGGGGTCAGGGGAGGGGCCTTAGAGGGGGGTGTCAGGGGAGGGGCCTGAGGGAGGGGGGGGGTCAGGGGAGGGGCCTGAGAGAGGGGGGTCAGGGGAGGGGCCTGAGGGGGGGGTCAGGGGAGGGGCCTGAGGGGGGGGTCAGGGGAGGGGCCTGAGGGGGGGGGGTCAGGGGAGGGGCCTGAGGGGGGGGTCAGGGGAGGGGCATGAGGGCGGGGGGTTCAGGGGAGGGGCCTGAGGGGGGGGTGTAAGGGGAGGGGCCTGAGTGAGGGGGGGGGTCAGGGGAGGGGCCTGAGGGGGTGGGGTCAGGGGAGGGGCCTGAGGGGGGGTGTCATGGGAGGGGCCTGAGGGAGGGGGTGGTCAGGGGAGGGGCCTGAAAAGGGTGGGTCAGGGGAGGGGCCTGAGGGAGGGGGGGTCAGGGACGGGGCCTGAGGGGGGGGTCAAGGGAGGGGCCTGAGGGGGGGGTGTCAGGGGAGGGGCCTGAGTGAGGGGGGGGGGTCAAGGGAGGGGCCTGAGTGGGGGGGGTCAGGGGAGGGGCCTGAGAGGGGGGTGTCAGGGGAGGGGCCTGAGGGAGGGGGGTGGGTCAGGGGAGGGGCCTGAGAGAGGGGGGTCAGGGGAGGGGCCTGAGGGGGGGTCAGGGGAGGGGCCTGAGGGGGGGTCAGGGGAGGGGCCTGAGGGGGGGGAGGGTCAGGGGAGGGGCCTGAGGGGGGGGTCAGGAGAGGGGCCTGATGGGGGGGGGTCAGGGGAGGGGCCTGAGGGGGGGTGTCAGGGGAGGGGCCTGAGTGAGGGGGGGGTCAGTGGAGGGGCCTGAGGGGGGGGGGGTCAAGGGAGGGGCGTTAAGGGGGGGTGTCAGGGAAGGGGCCTGAGTGAGGGGGGGGTCAGGGGAGGGGCCTGAGTGGGGGGGGTCAGGGGAGGGGCCTGAGAGGGGGGTGTCAGGGGAGGGGCCTGAGGGAGGGGGGGGTCAGGGGAGGGGCCTGAGAGAGGGGGGTCAGGGGAGGGGCCTGAGGGGGGGTCAGGGGAGGGGCCTGAGGGGGGGTCAGGGGAGGGGCCTGAGGGGGGGGGTCAGGGGAGGGGCCTGAGGGGGGGTCAGGTGAGGGGCCTGAGGGGGGGGTTCAGGGGAGGTCCCTGAGGGGGGGGTGTCAGGGGAGGGGCCTGAGTGAGGGGGGGGGTCAGGGGAGGGGCCTGAGGCGGTGGGGTCAGGGGAAGGGCCTGAAAGGGGGTGTCAGGGGAGGGGCCTGAGGGAGGGGGGGGTCAGGGGAGGGGCCTGAAAAGGGGGGGTCAGGGGAGGGGCCTGAGGGAGGGGGGGTCAGGGAAGGGGCCTGAGTGGGGAGGGTAAGGGGAGGGGCCTGAGGGGGTGTGTCAGGGGAGGGGCCTGAGGGAGGGGGGTGGGTCAGGGGAGGGGCCTGAGAGAGGGGGGTCAGGAGAGGGGCCTGAGGGGGGGGTCAGGGGATGGGCCTGAGGGGGGGTCAGGGGAGGGGCCTGAAGGGGGGGAGGGTCAGGGGAGGGGCCTGAGAGGGGGGTCAGGGGAGGGGCCTGAGGGGGGTGGGGTCAGGGGAGGGGCCTGAGGGAGGGGGGGGTCAGGGGAGGGGCCAGAAAAGGGGGGGTCAGGAGAAGGGCCTGAGGGACGGGGGGTCAGGGAAGGGGCCTGAGGGGGGGGGTCAAGGGAGAGGCCTGAGGGGGGGGTGTCAGGGGAGTGGCCTGAGTGAGGGGGGGGGGGTCAGGGGAGGGGCCTGAGTTGGGGGGGTCAGGGGAGGGGCCTGAGAGGGGGGTGTCAGGGGAGGGGCCTGAGGGAGGGGGGGGTCAGGGGAGGGGCCTGAGAGAGGGGGGTCAGGAGAGGGGCCTGAAGGGGGGTTCAGGAGATGGGCCTGAGGGGGGGGGGGGTCAGGGGAGGGGCCTAAGGGAAGAGGGTCAGGGGAGGGGCCTAAGATAGGGGGGAGTCAGGAGAGGGGTCTGAGGGGGGGGTCAGGGGAGGGGCCTGAGGGGGGGGGTGCTCAGTGGAGGGGCCTGAGGGGGGGTGCTCAGCAGAGGGGCTTGAGGGGGGGGGTCAGGGGAGGGGCTTGAGGGGGGGGGTCAGGGGAGGGGCCTGAGGGGGGGGGGGTCAGGGGAGGGGCCTGAGGGGGGGGGGGTCAGGGGAGGGGCCTGAGTGGGGGGGGTCAGGGGAGGGGCCTGAGAGGGGGGGGTCAGGGGAAGGGCCTGAGGGAGGGGGAGGTCAGGGGAGGGGCCTGAGAGAGGGGGGTCAGGGGAGGGGCCTGAGGGGGGGGTCAGGGGAGGGGCCTGAGGGGGGGTCAGGGGAGGGGCCTGAGGGGGGGGAGGGTCAGGGGAGGGGCCTGAGAGGGGGGTCAAGGGAGGGGCCTGAGGGGGGGGGGGGGTCAGGGGAGGGGCCTGAGGGTAGGGGGGTCAGGGGAGGGGCCTGAGGGGGGGGGTCAGGGGAGGGGCCTGAGGGGGGGGTGTCAGGGGAGGGGCCTGAGTGACGGGGGGGGGTCAGGGGAGGGGCCTGAGGGAGTGGGGTCAGGGGAGGTGCCTGAGGGGGGGTGTCAGGGGAGGAGCCTGAGGGAGGGGGGGGGGTCAGGGGAGGGGCCTGAAAAGGGGGGGTCAAGGTAGGGGCCTGAGGGAGGGGGGTCAGTGAAGGGGCCTGAGGGGGGGGGGTCAAGGGAGGGGCCTGAGGGGGGGGTGTCAGGGGAGGGGCCTGAGCGGGAGGGATCAGGGGAGGGGCCTGAGAGGGGGGTGTCAGGGGTGGGGCCTGAGGGAGGGGGTGGGGTCAGGGGAGGAGCCTGAGAGAGGGGGGTCAGGGGAGGGGCCTGAGGGGGGGTCAGGGGAGGGGCCTGACGGGGGGGTCAGGGTAGGGGCCTGAGGGGGGGGGGGTCAGGGGAGGGGCCTGAGGGGGGGGTGTCATGGGAGGGGCCTGAGTGAGGGGGGGGGGGTCAGGGGAGGGGCCTGAGGGGGTGGGGTCAGGGGAGGGGCCTGAGGGGGGGTGTCAGGGGAGGGGCCTGAGGGAGAGGCGGGGTCAGGGGAGGGGCCTGAGAGAGGGGGGTCAGGGAAGGGCCTGAGGGGGGGGTCAGGGGAGGGGCCTGAGGGGGGGGTCAGGGGAGGGGCCTGAGGGGGGGGTCAGGGAAGGGGCCTGAGGGGGGGGGGTCAGGGGAGGGGCCTGAGGGGGGGGTGTCAGGGGAGGGGCATGAGAGAGGGGGGGGGTCAGGGGAGGGGCCTGAGGGGGTGGGGTCAGGGGAGGGGCCTGAGGGGGGGGTCAGGGGAGGGGCCTGAGGGGGGGGTGTCAGTGGAAGGGCCTGAAAAGGGGGGTCAGGGGAGGTGCCTGAGGGGGGGGGTCAGGGGAAGGGCCTGATGGGGGGGGTGTCAGGAGAGGGGCCTGATTGAGGGGGGGAACAGGGGAGGGGCCTGAGGGGGTGGGGTCAGGAGAGGGGCCTGAGGGGGGGGTCAGGGGAGGGGCCTGAGGGAGGGGGGGTCAGGGGAGGGGCCTGAAAAGGGGGGGGTCAGGGGAGGGGCCTGAGGGAGGGGGGGTCAGGGAAGGGGCCTGAGGGGGGGGGGTCAAAGGAGGGGCCTGAGAGGGGGTGTCAGGGGAGGGGCCTGAGTGAGGGGGGTCAGGGACGGCCGGGGGTCAGGGGACGGGCCTGAGTGGGGGGGTCAGGGGAGGGGCCTTTGAGGGGGGTGTCAGGGGAGGGGCCTGAGGGAGGGGGGGGGTCAAGGGAGGGGCCTGAGAGAGGGGGGTCAGGGGAGGGGCCTGAAGGGGGGGTCAGGGGAGGGGCCTGAGGGGGGGGTCAGGGGAGGGGCCTGAGGGGGGGGGGTCAGGGGAGGGGCCTGAGGGGGGGGTCAGGGGAGGGGCCTGAGGGCGGGGGGTTCAGGGAAGGGGCCTGAGTGAGGGGGAGGTCAGGGGAGGGGCCTGAGTGGAGGGGGTCAGGGGAGAGGCCTGAGAGGGGGGTGTCAGGGGAGGGGCCTGAGGGAGGGGGGGGGGTCAGGGGAGGGGCCTGAGAGAGGGGGGGTCAGGGGAGGGGCCTGAGGGGGGGTCAGGGGAGGGGCCTGAGGGGGGGTCAGGGGAGGGGCCTGAGGGGGGGGGGGTCAGGGGAGGGGCCTGAGGGGGGGTCAGGGGAGGGGCCTGAGGGGGGGGGGTTCAGGGGAGGGCCCTGAGGGGGGGGTGTCAGGGGAGGGGCCTGAGTGAGGGGGGGGGTCAGGGG
>NC_136276.1:23582975-23608724 GCF_964198595.1 Lampetra fluviatilis | reverse complement strand
CAGCCATAATTTACAAACAGCGCCATCGACCCTTAAAAACGGCCATAAATTTAAAAACAGCGCCAACGACACTTAAAAACGGCCATAAATTTACAAACAGCGCCAACGACCCTTAAAAACGACCATAACTTTTACAAACAGCGCCAACGACCCTTAAAAAGGCCTTAATTTACAAACAGCGCCAACGACCCTTAAAAACGGCCTTAATTTACAAACAGCGCCAACGACCCTTAAAAACCGCCATAATTTACAAATAGCGCCAACGACCCTTAAAAACGGCCATAATTTACAAACAGCGGCAACGACCCTTAAAAGCGGCCAAAATTTACAAACAGCGCCAACGACCCTTAAAAACGGCCATAATTTACAAACAGCTCCAACGACCCTTAAAAACGGCCTTAATTTACAAACAGCGCCAACGACCCTTAAAAACCGCCATAATTTACAAATAGCGCCAACGACCCTTAAAAACGGCCATAATTTACAAACAGCGGCAACGACCCTTAAAAGCGGCCAAAATTTACAAACAGCGCCAACGACCCTTAAAAACGGCCATAATTTACAAACAGCTCCAACGACACTTGAAATTATGGCCGTTTTTAAGGGTCGTTGGCGCTGTTTGTAAATTATGGCCGTTTTTAAGGGTCGTTGGCGCTGTTTGTAAATTATGGGCGTTTTTAAGGGTTGTTGGCGCTGTTTGTAAATTATGGCCGTTTTTAAGGGTCGTTGGCGCTGTTTGTAAATTATGGCCGTTTTTAAGGGTCGTTGGCGCTGTTTGTAAATTATGGCCGTTTTTAAGGGTCGTTGGCGCTGTTTGTAAATTATGGGCGTTTTTAAGGGTCGTTGGCGCTGTTTGTAAATTATGTCCGTTTTTAAGGGTCGTTGGCGCTGTTTGTAAATTATGGCCGTTTTTAAGGGTCGTTGGCGCTGTTTGTAAATAACGGCCGTTTTTAAGGGTCGTTGGCGCTGTTTGTAAATAATGGCCGTTTTTAAGGGTCGTTGGCGCTGTTTGTAAATTTTGGCCGTTTTTAAGGGTCGTTGGCGCTGTTTGTAAATTATGGCTGTTTTCAAGGGTCGTTGGAGCTGTTTGTAAATTATGGCCGTTTTTAAGGCCCTTCCCCTGACCCCCCCATTAGACCCCTCCCTTGACCTCCCCTCCCTCAAGCCCCTCCCCTGACACACCCCCCCTCAGGCCCCTCCCCTGACCCCCCCCCCTCAGGCCCCTTCCCTGACCCCCCCCTCCCTCAGGCCCCTCCCCTGACCCCCCCTCTTCAGGCCCCTCCCCTGACCCCCCCCCTCCCTCAGGCCCCTCCCCTGACACCCCCCCTCACTCAGGCCCCTCCCCTGACACCCCCCTCTCAGGCCCCTCCCCTGACCCCCCCCACTCAGGCCCCTCCCCTGACCCCCCCCCGCACTCAGGCCCCTCCCCTGACACCCCCCCCTCAGGACCCTCCCTTGACCCTCCCCCTCAGGCCCCTTCCCTGAACCCCTCCCCTCAGGCCCCTCCCCTGACCCCCCCCTCCCTCAGGGGCCCCTCTCCTGACCCCCCCTTTTCAGGCCCCTCCCCTGACCCCCCCCTCCCTCAGGCCCCTCCCCTGACACCCCCCCTCAGGCCCCTACCCCTGACCCCACCCCCTAAGGCCCCTCCCCTGACCCCCCGCCCTCACTCAGGCCCCTCCCCTGACCCCCCCCTTTCTCAGGCCCCTCCCCTGACACCCCCCTCACTCAGGCCTCTCCATTGACCCCCCCCCTCACTCAGGCCCCTCCCCTGACACCCCCCCTCAGGCCCCTGCGCTGACCCCTCCCTCAGGCCCCTTCCAGTGACCCCCCCCCTCAGGCCCCTCCCCTGACCCCCCCTCAGGCCCTTCCCCTGACCCCCCCCCTCAGGCCCCTCCCCTGACCCCCCTCTCTCAGGCCCCTCCCCTGACCCCCCCCTCTCTCAGGCACCTCCCCTGACACCCACCTCACTCAGGCCTCTCCATTGACCCCCCCCCTCACTCAGGCCCCTCCCCTGACACCCCCCCCTCAGGCCCCTCCCCTGACCCCCCCCCCCCTCAGGCCCCTCCCCTGACCCCCCCCCTCCCTCAGGCCCCTCCCCTGACACCCCCCCTCATGCCCCTACCCCTGACCCCACCCCCTCAGGCCCCTCCCCTGACCCCCCGCCCTCACTCAGGCCCCTCCCCTGACACCCCCCCCTCAGGCCCCTCCCCTGACCCCCCCCCCAGGCCCCTCCGCTGACCCCCCTCTCAGGCCCCTCCCCTGACACCCCCATCTCAGGCCCCTCCCCTGACCCCCCCCACTCAGGCCCCTCCCCTGACCCCCCCCCTCACTCAGGCCCATCCCCTGACACCCCCCCCCTCATGCCCCTCCTTTGAACCCCCCCCCTCAGGCCCCTTCCCTGACCCCCCCCCTCCCTCAGGCCCCTCCCCTGACCCCCCCCTCCCTCAGGCCCCTCCCCTGACACCCCCCCTCACTCAGGCCCCTCCCCTGACCCCCCCCCCCTCAGGACCCTTCTCTGACCCCCCCCTCAGGCCCCTTCCCTGACCCCCCCCTCCCTCAGGCCCCTCCCCTGACCCCGCCCTTCAGACCCCTCCCCTGACCCCCCCATCCCTCAGGCCCCTCCCCTGACCCTGACACCCCCCCTCACTCAGGCCCCTCCCCTGACACCCCCTCTCAGGACCCTCCCCTGACCTCCCCCACTGAGGCCCCTCCCCTGACCCCCCCTCCTCACTCAGGCCTCTCCCCTGACACATCCCCCTCAGGCCCCTCCCTTGACCCCCCCCCCTCAGGCTTCTTCCCTGACCCCCCCTCCCTCAGGCCCCTCCCCTGACCCCCCCTTTTCAGGCCCCTCCCCTGACCCCCCCTCCCTCAGGCCACTCCCCTGACCCCCCCCCCTCAGGCCCCTCCGCTGACCCCCCCCTCAGGCCCCTCCCCTTACCCCCCCCCCCTCAGGCCCCTCCCCTGACCCCCCCTCTCTCAGGCACCTCCCCTGACACCCCCCCTCAGGCCCCTCCCTTGACCCCCCCCCTCAGGCCCCTTCCCTGACCCCCCCTCCCTCAGGCCCCTCCCCTGACCCCCCCTTTTCAGTCCCCTCCCCTGACCCCCCCCTCCCTCAGGCCCCTCCCCTGACACCCCCCCTTAGGCCCCTCCCCTGACCCCACCCCCTCATGCCCCTCCCCTGACCCCCCCGCCCTCACCTAGGCCCCTCCCCTGACCCCCCCTACCTCAGGCCCCTCCCCTGACACCCCCCCTCACTCAGGCCCCTCCCCTGACACCCCCCTTTCAGGCCCCTTTACTTACCCCCCCCATTCAGGCCCCTCCCCTGACACCCCCCCCTCAGGCCCCTCCCTTGACCCCACCCCCTCAGGCCCCTCCCCTGACCCTGGCCCTCACACAGGCCCCTCCCCTGATACCCCCCCCCTCAGGCCCCTCCCCTGACCCCCCCACTCAGGCCCCTCCCCTGACCCCCCCCCCGCACTCAGGCCCCTCCCCTCACACCCCCCCCTCAGGCCCCTCCCCTGACCCCCCTTTCTCAGGCCCCTCCCCTGACACCCCCCCCTCAGGCCCCTCCCTTAACCCCCCCCCCTCAGGCCCCTTCCCTGATCCCCCCTCCCTCAGGCCCCTCCCCTGACCCCCCCATTTCAGGCCCCTCCCCTGACCCCCCCCCTCCATCAGGCCCCTCCCCTGACACCCCCCCTCACTCAGGCCCCTCCCCTGACACCCCCCTCTCAGGCCCCTCCCCTGACCCCCCCCACTCAGGCCCCTCCCCTGACCCCCCCCTCACTCAGGCCCCTCCCCTGACACCGCCCCCTCAGGCCCCTCCCTTGACCCCCCCCCCTCAGGCCCCTTCCCTGACCCCCCCCCACTCAGGCCCCTCCGCTGACACCCCCCCTCAGGCCCCTCCCTTGACCCCCCCCCTCAGGCCCCTTCCCTGACCCCCCCCTCCCTCAGGCCCCTCCCCTGACCCCCCCTTTTCAGGCCCCTCCCCTGACCCCCCTTCCTCAGGCCCCTCCCCTGACACCCCCCCTCAGGCCCCTCCCCTGACCCCACCCCCTCAGGCCCCTCCCCTGACCCTGGCCCTCACTCAGGCCCCTCCCCTGACACCCCCCCCTCAGGCCCCTCCCCTGACCCCCCCCCCCCCTCAGGCCCCTCCGCTGACCCCCCCCTCAGGCCCCTCCCCTGACCCCCCTTCCTCAGGCCCGTCCCCTGACCCCCCTCTCTCAGGCCCCTCCCCTGACCCCCCGCCCTCACTTAGGCCCCTCCCCTGACCCCCCCTACCTCAGGCCCCTCCCCTGACACCCCCCTCACTCAGGCCCCTCCCCTGACACCCTCCTTTCAGGCTTCTTTACTGACCCCCCCCCACTCAGGCCCCTCCCCTGACACCCCCCCCTCAGTCCCCTCCCTTGACCCCCCCCTCAGGCCCCTTCCCTGACCCCCCCTCCCTCAGGCCCCTTTCCTGACACCCCCCCTCAGGCCCCTCCCCTGACCCCACCCCCTCAGGCCCCTCCCCTGACCCTGGCCCTCACTCAGGCCCCTCCCCTGATACCCCCCCCTCAGGCCCCTCCCCTGACCCCCCCACTCAGGCCCCTCCCCTAACCCCCCCCCGCACTCAGGCCCCTCCCCTGACTCCCCCTCTCAGGCCCCTCCCCTGACCACCCTCTCTCAGGCCCCTCCCCTGACACCCCCCCCTCAGGCCCCTCCCTTAACCCCCCCCCTCAGGCCCCTTCCCTGACCCCCCCTCCCTCAGGCCCCTCCCCTGACCCCCCCATTTCAGGCCCCTCCCCTGACCCCCCCTCCCTCAGGCCCCTCCCCTGACACCCCCCCTCACTCAGGCCCCTCCCCTGACACCCCCCTCTCAGGCCCCTCCCCTGACCCCCCCCACTCAGGCCCCTCCCCTGACCCCCCCCCCCTCACTCAGGCCCCTCCCCTGACACCGCCCCCTCAGGCCCCTCCCTTGACCCCCCCCCTCAGGCCCCTTCCCTGACCCCCCCCACTCAGGCCCCTCCCCTGACACCCCCCCTCAGGCCCCTCCCTTGACCCCCCCCCTCAGGCCCCTTCCCTGACCCCCCCTCCCTCAGGCCCCTCCCCTGACCATGGCCCTCACTCAGGCCCCTCCCCTGACACCCCCCCCCTCACGCCCCTCCCATGACCCCCCCCCCCCCTCAGGCCCCTCCGCTGACCCCCCACTCAGGCCCCTCCCCTGACCCCCCCCCCCTCAGGCCCCTCCCCTGACACCCCCCCTCACTCAGGCCCCTCCCCTGACACCCCCCTCTCAGGCCCCTCCCCTGACCCCCCCCACTAATGCCCCCTCCCCTGACCCCCCCCCCTCACTCAGGCCCCCCCCTGACACCCCCCCCTCAGGCCCCTCCCTTGACCCCCCCCCTCAGGCCCCTTTCCTGACCCCCCCTCCCTCAGGCCCCTCCCCTGACCCCCCCCTCCCTCAGGCTCCTCCCCTGACACCCCACATCACTCAGGCCCCTCCCCTGACACCCCCCTTTCAGGCCCCTTTCCTGACCCCCCCCCACTCAGGCCCCTCCCCTGACCCCCCCCTCACTCAGGCCCCTCCCCTGACACCCCCCCTCAGGCCCCTCCCCTGACCCCCCCTCCCTCAGGCCCCTCCCCTGACACCCCCCCTCAGGCCCCTCCCCTGACCCCACTCCCTCAGGCCCCTCCCCTGACCCCGGCCCTCACTCAGGCCCCTCCCCTGACACCCCCCCTCAGGCCCCTCCCCTGACCCCAGCCCTCACTCAGGCCCCTCCCCTGACACCCCCCCCCTCAGGCCCCTCCCCTGACCCCCCCCCCTCAGGCCCATCCGATGACCCACCCCTCAGGCCCCTCCCCTGACCCCCCCCCCCCTCAGGCCCATCCCCTGACCCCCCTCTCTCAGTCCCCTCCCCTGACACCCCCCCCTCAGGCCCCTCCCTTGACCCCCCCCCCTCAGGCCCCTTCCCTGACCCCCCCTCCCTCAGGCCCCTCCCCTGACCCCCCCTTTTCAGTCCCTTCCCCTGACCCCCCCCTCCCTCAGGCCCCTCCCCTGACACCCCCCCTCAGGCCCCTCCCCTGACCCCACCCCCTCAGGCCCCTCCCCTGACACCCCCCCCTCAGGCCCCTCCCCTGACCCCCCCCCCCTCAGGCCCCTCCGCTGACCCCCCCCTCAGGCCCCTCCCCTGACCCCCCTTCCTCAGGCCCGTCCCCTGACCCCCCTCTCTCAGGCCCCTCCCCTGACCCCCCGCCCTCACTTAGGCCCCTCCCCTGACCCCCCCTACCTCAGGCCCCTCCCCTGACACCCCCCTCACTCAGGCCCCTCCCCTGACACCCTCCTTTCAGGCTTCTTTACTGACCCCCCCCCACTCAGGCCCCTCCCCTGACACCCCCCCTCAGTCCCCTCCCTTGACCCCCCCCTCAGGCCCCTTCCCTGACCCCCCCCTCCCTCAGGCCCCTCCCCTGACACCCCCCCTCAGGCCCCTCCCCTGACCCCACCCCCTCAGGCCCCTCCCCTGACCCTGGCCCTCACTCAGGCCCCTCCCCTGATACCCCCCCCTCAGGCCCCTCCCCTGACCCCCCCACTCAGGCCCCTCCCCTAACCCCCCCCCGCACTCAGGCCCCTCCCCTGACTCCCCCCCTCAGGCCCCTCCCCTGACCCCCCTCTCTCAGGCCCCTCCCCTGACACCCCCCCCTCAGGCCCCTCCCTTAACCCCCCCCCTCAGGCCCCTTCCCTGACCCCCCCCTCCCTCAGGCCCCTCCCCTGACCCCCCCCATTTCAGGCCCCTCCCCTGACCCCCCCTCCCTCAGGCCCCTCCCCTGACACCCCCCCCTCACTCAGGCCCCTCCCCTGACACCCCCCTCTCAGGCCCCTCCCCTGACCCCCCACACTCAGGCCCCTCCCCTGACCCCCCCCCCTCACTCAGGCCCCTCCCCTGACACCGCCCCCCTCAGGCCCCTCCCTTGACCCCCCCCCCTCAGGCCCCTTCCCTGACCCCCCCCACTCAGGCCCCTCCCCTGACACCCCCCCTCAGGCCCCCTCCCTTGACCCCCCCCCTCAGGCCCCTTCCCTGACCCCCCCTCCCTCAGGCCCCTCCCCTGACCCTGGCCCTCACTCAGGCCCCTCCCCTGACACCCCCCCCTCAGGCCCCTCCCATGACCCCCCCCCCCCCCTCAGGCCCCTCCGCTGACCCCCCACTCAGGCCCCTCCCCTGACCCCCCCCCCCTCAGGCCCCTCCCCTGACACCCCCCCTCACTCAGGCCCCTCCCCTGACACCCCCCTCTCAGGCCCCTCCCCTGACCCCCCCCACTAATGCCCCTCCCCTGACCCCCCCCCCCTCACTCAGGCCCCCCCCTGACACCCCCTCCTCAGGCCCCTCCCTTGACCCCCCCCTCAGGCCCCTTTCCTGACCCCCCCTCCCTCAGGCCCCTCCCCTGACCCCCCCCTCCCTCAGGCTCCTCCCCTGACACCCCACATCACTCAGGCCCCTCCCCTGACACCCCCCTTTCAGGCCCCTTTCCTGACCCCCCCCCACTCAGGCCCCTCCCCTGACCCCCCCCCTCACTCAGGCCCCTCCCCTGACACCCCCCCTCAGGCCCCTCCCCTGACCCCCCCTCCCTCAGGCCCCTCCCCTGACACCCCCCCTCAGGCCCCTCCCCTGACCCCACTCCCTCAGGCCCCTCCCCTGACCCCGGCCCTCACTCAGGCCCCTCCCCTGACACCCCCCCTCAGGCCCCTCCCCTGACCCCGGCCCTCACTCAGGCCCCTCCCCTGACACCCCCCCCTCAGGCCCCTCCCCTGACCCCCCCCCCTCAGGCCCATCCGATGACCCCCCCCTCAGGCCCCTCCCCTGACCCCCCCCCCCCTCAGGCCCATCCCCTGACCCCCCTCTCTCAGTCCCCTCCCCTGACACCCCCCCCTCAGGCCCCTCCCTTGACCCCCCCCCCTCAGGCCCCTCCCCTGACACCCCCCCCTCACTCAGGCCCCTCCCCTGACACCCCCCTCTCAGGCCCCTCCCCTGACCCCCCCCACTAATGCCCCTCCCCTGACCCCCCCCCCTCACTCAGGCCCCCCCCTGACACCCCCCCTCAGGCCCCTCCCTTGACCCCCCCCCTCAGGCCCCTTTCCTGACCCTCCCTCCCTCAGGCCCCTCCCCTGACCCCCCCCCTCCCTCAGGCTCCTCCCCTGACACCCCACATCACTCAGGCCCCTCCCCTGACACCCCCCTTTCAGGCCCCTTTCCTGACCCCCCCCCACTCAGGCCCCTCCCCTGACCCCCCCCTCACTCAGGCCCCTCCCCTGACACCCCCCCCTCAGGCCCCTCCCCTGACCCCCCCTCCCTCAGGCCCCTCCCCTGACACCCCCCCCTCAGGCCCCTCCCCTGACCCCACTCCCTCAGGCCCCTCCCCTGACCCCGGCCCTCACTCAGGCCCCTCCCCTGACACCCCCCCTCAGGCCCCTCCCCTGACCCCGGCCCTCACTCAGGCCCCTCCCCTGACACCCCCCCCCTCAGGCCCCTCCCCTGACCCCCCCCCCCCTCAGGCCCATCCGATGACCCCCCCCTCAGGCCCCTCCCCTGACCCCCCCCCCCTCAGGCCCATCCCCTGACCCCCCTCTCTCAGTCCCCTCCCCTGACACCCCCCCCTCAGGCCCCTCCCTTGACCCCCCCCCCTCAGGCCCCTTCCCTGACCCCCCCTCCCTCAGGCCCCTCCCCTGACCCCCCCTTTTCAGTCCCTTCCCCTGACCCCCCCCCTCCCTCAGGCCCCTCCCCTGACACCCCCCCCTCAGGCCCCTCCCCTGACCCCACCCCCTCAGTCCCCTCCCCTGACCCCCCGCCCTCACTCAGGCCCCTCCCCTGACCCCCCCCTCCCTCAGGCCCCTCCCCTGACACCCCCCCTCACTCAGGCCCCTCCCCTGACACCCCCCTTTCAGGCCCCTTTCCTGACCCCCCCCCACTCAGGCCCCTCCCCTGACACCCCCCCTTTAGGCCCCTCCCTTGACCCCCCCCCTCAGGCCCCTTCCCTGACCCCCTCTTCCTCAGGCCCCTCCCCTGACCCCCCCTTTTCAGGCCGTTCCCCTGACCCCCCCTCCCTCAGGCCCCTCCCCTTACACCCCCCCTCAGACCCTTCCCCTGACCCCACCCCCTCAGGCCCCTCCCCTGACCTTGGCCCTCACTCAGGCCCCTCCCCTGACACCCCCCCCTCAGGCCCCTCCCCTGACCCTCCCCCCTCAGGCCCCTCCGCTGACCCCCCCCTCAGGCCCCTCCCCTGACCCCCCCCCCTCAGGCCCCTCCCCTGACACCCCCCTCTCAGGCCCCTCCCCTGACCCCCCCCACTCAGGCCCCTCCCCTGACTCCCCCCCCCTCAGGCCCCTCCCTTGACCCCCCCCCCCTCAGGCCCCTTCCCTGACCCCCCCTCCCTCAGGCCCCTCCCCTGACCCCCCCTTTTCAGGCCCCTCCCCTGACCCCCCCTCCCGCAGGCCCCTCCCCTGACACCCCCCCTCAGGCCCCTCCCCTGACCCCACCCCCTCAGGCCCTTCCCCTGACCCTGGCCCTCACTCTGGCCCCTCCCCTGACACCCCCCCCTCAGGCCCCTCCTTTGACCCCCCCCCCCCTCAGGGCCCTCCGCTGACCCCCCCCTCAGGCCCCTCCCCTGACCCCCCCCCCCTCAGGCCCCTCCCCTGACCCCCCTCTCTCAGGCCCCTCCCTTGACCCCCCCCTCAGGCCCCTTCCCTGACCCCCCCTCCCTCAGGCCCCTCCCTTGACCCCCCTGTTTCAGGCCCCTCCCCTGACCCCCCCTCCCTCAGGCCCCTCCCCTGACACCCCCCCTCAGGCCCCTCCCCTGACCCCACCCCCTCAGGCCCCTCCCCTGACCCCCGCCCTCTCTCACGCCCCTCCCCTGACACCCCTCCCTCAGGCCCCTCCCCTGACCCCACCCCCTCAGGCCCCTCTCCTGACCCCCGCCCTCACTCAGGCCCCTTTCCTAACACCCCCCCCTCAGGCCCCTCCCCTGACCCCCCCCCCCTCAGGCCCCTCCGCTGACCCCCCCCCTCAGGCCCCTCCCCTGACCCCCCCTTCCCTCAGGCCCCTCCCCTGACACCCCCATCTCAGGCCCCTCCCCTGACCCCCCCCACTCAGGCCCCTCCCCTGACCCCCCCCCTCACTCAGGCCCCTCTCCTGACACCCCCCCCCTCAGGCCCCTCCCCTGACCCCCCCCCACTCAGGCCCCTCCCCTGACCCCCCCCCTCAAGCCCCTCCCCTGACCCCCCTCTCAGGCCCCTCCCCTGACCCCCTTCTCTCAGGCTCCTCCCCTGACCCCCCCCCTCCCTCAGGCCCCTGCCCTCACACCCCCTCTCAGGCCCCTCCCCTGCCCCCCCCCCACTCAGGCCCCTCCCCTGACTCCCCCCCCCCTCACTCAGGCCCATCCCCTGACACCCCCCCCCCTCAGGCACCTCCCTGGAACCTCCCCCCCCTCAGGCCCCTTCCCTGACCCCCCCCTTTTCGGGCCCCTCCCCTGACCCCCCCCTCCCTCAGGCCCCTCCCCTGACACCCCCCCTCAGGCCCTTCTCTTGACCCCACTCCCTCAGGCCCCTCCCCTGATCCCCCCCCTTACTCAGGCCACTCCCCTGACATCCCCCCCCTCAGGCCCCTCCCCTGACCCCCCCCCTCAGGCCCCTTCCCTGACCCCCCCTCCCACAGGCCCCTCCCCTGACCCCCCCTTTTCAGGCCCCTCCCCTGACCCCCCTTTCCCTCAGGCCCCTCCCCTGACACCCCCCCTCAGGCCCCTCCCCTGACCCCCCCCCTCAGGCCCCTCCCCTGACCCCCCTTTCTCAGGACCTTCCCCTGACACCCCCCCCTCAGGCCCCTCCCTTGACCCCCCCCCCCTCAGGCCCCTTCCCTGACCCCCCTCCCTCAGGCCCCTCCCCTGCCCCCCCCCTCACTCAGGCCCCTCCCCTGACACCCCCCCCTCAGGCCCCTCCCCTGACCCCCCCCCCCTCAGGCCCCTCCGCTGACCCCCCTCTCAGGCCCCTCCCCTGAACCCCCCCTCAGGCACCTCCCCTGACCACCCTCTCTCAGGCCCCTCCCCTGACACCCCTCCTCCCTCAGGCCCCTCCCCTAACACCCCCCCTCTCAGGCCCCTCCCCTGACCCCCCCCACTCAGGCCCCTCCCCTGACCCCCCCCTCACTCAGGCCCCTCCCCTGACACCCCCCCCTCAGGCCCCTCCCCTGACCCCCCCCCCCCTCAGGCCTTTCCCCTGACCTCCCCCTCAGGCCCCTCCTCTGACCCCCCCCTAAGGGCCCTCCCCTGACCCCCCTCTCTCAGGCTCCTCCCCTGACCCCCCCCCTCCCTCAGGCCCCTCCCCTCAAACCCCCCTCTCAGGCCCCTCCCCTGACCCCCCCCCACTCAGGCCCCTCCCATGACCCCCCCCTCACTCAGGCCCCTCCCCTGACACCCCCCCCCTCAAGCCCCTCCCTGGAACCTCCCCCCCTCAGGCCCCTTCCCTGACCCCCCCCTCCCTCAGGCCCCTCCCCTGACCCCCCCTTTTCAGGCCCCTCCCCTGACCCCCCCCTCCCTCAGGCCCCTCCCCTGACACCTCCCCTCAGGCCCTTCTCTTGACCCCACTCCCTCAGGCCCCTCCCCTGACCCCCCCCCCTTACTCAGGCCCCTCCCCTGACATCCCCCCCCTCAGGCCCCTCCCCTGACCCCCCCCCCCTCAGGCCCCTCCCCTGACCCCCCCTTCAGGCCCCTCCCCTGACCCCCCCCTCAGGCCCCTCCCCTGACACCCTTCTATCAGGCTCCTCCCCTGACCCCCCCCCTCCCTCAGGCCCGTCCCCTCACACCCCCCTCTCAGGCCCCTCCCCTGACCCCCCCCCACTCAGGCCCCTCCCCTGACCCCCCCCCCTCACTCAGGCCCCTCCCCTGACACCCCCCCCCCCTCAGGCCCCTCCCTGGAACCTCCCCCCCTCAGGCCCCTTTCCTGACCTCCCCTCCCTCAGGCCTCTCCCCTGACCCCCCCTTTTCAGGCCCCTCCCTGGAACCTCCCCCCCTCAGGCCCCTTTCCTGACCTCCCCTCCCTCAGGCCTCTCCCCTGACCCCCCCTTTTCAGGCCCCTCCCCTGACCCCCCCTTTTCAGGCCCCTCCCCTGACCCCCCCCTCCTTCAGGCCCCTCCCCTGACACCCCCCCTCAGGCCCCTCCCCTGACCCCACCCCCCTCAGGCCCCTCCCCTGACCCCCGCCCTCACTCAGGCCCCTCCCCTGACACCCCCCCCTCAGGCCCCTCCCCTGACCCCCCCCCCCTCAGGCCCCTCCGCTGACCCCCCCCCTCAGGCCCCTCCCCTGAACCCCCCTTCAGGCACCTCCCCTGACCACCCTCTCTCAGGCCCCTCCCCTGACACCCCTCCTCCTCAGGCCCCTCCCCTGACACCCCCCTCTCAGGCCCCTCCCCTGACCCCCCCCACTCAGGCCCCTCCCCTGACCCCCCCCTCACTCAGGCCCCTCCCCTGACACCCCCCCCCTCGGCCCCTCCCCTGACCCCCCCCCCCTCAGGCCCCTCCCCTGACCCCCCCCTCAGGCCCCTCCTCTGACCCCCCCCTAAGGCCCCTCCCCTGACCCCCCTCTCTCAGGCTCCTCCCCTGACCCCCCCCCTCCCTCAGGCCCCTCCCCTCAAACCCCCCTCTCAGGCCCCTCCCCTGACCCCCCCCCACTCAGGCCCCTCCCATGACCCCCCCCTCACTCAGGCCCCTCCCCTGACACCCCCCCCCTCAAGCCCCTCCCTGGAACCTCCCCCCCTCAGGCCCCTTCCCTGACCCCCCCTCCCTCAGGCCCCTCCCCTGACCCCCCCTTTTCAGGCCCCTCCCCTGACCCCCCCCTCCCTCAGGCCCCTCCCCTGACACCTCCCCTCAGGCCCTTCTCCTGACCCCACTCCCTCAGGCCCCTCCCCTGACCCCCCCCCCTTACTCAGGCCCCTCCCCTGACATCCCCCCCCTCAGGCCCCTCCCCTGACCCCCCCCCCCTCAGGCCCCTCCCCTGACCCCCCCCTCAGGCCCCTCCCCTGACCCCCCCCTCAGGCCCCTCCCCTGACACCCTTCTATCAGGCTCCTCCCCTGACCCCCCCCCTCCCTCAGGCCCGTCCCCTCACACCCCCCTCTCAGGCCCCTCCCCTGACCCCCCCCCACTCAGGCCCCTCCCCTGACCCCCCCCCTCACTCAGGCCCCTCCCCTGACACCCCCCCCCCTCAGGCCCCTCCCTGGAACCTCCCCCCCTCAGGCCCCTTTCCTGACCTCCCCTCCCTCAGGCCCCTCCCCTGACCCCCCCTTTTCAGGCCCCTCCCCTGACCCCCCCTCCCTCAGGCCCCTCCCCTGACACCCCCCCTCAGGCCCTTCTCCTGACCCCACTCCCTCAGGCCCCTCCCCTGACCCCCCCCCCTTACTCAGGCCCCTCCCCCTGACCCCCCCCCCTCAGGCCCCTTCCCTGACCCCCCCCTCCCTCAGGCCCCTCCCCTGACCCGCCCTTTTCAGGCCCCTCCCCTGACCCCCCCCTCCTTCAGGCCCCTCCCCTGACACCCCCCCTCAGGCCCCTCCCCTGACCCCCCCCCCTCAGGCCCCTCCCCTGACCCCCCTTTCTCAGGCCCCTCCCCTGACACCCCCCCGTCAGGCCCCTCCCTTGACCCCCCCCCTCAGGCCCCTTCCCTGACCCCCGCTCCCTCAGGCCCCTCCCCCTCCCCCCGCCCTCCCTCAGGCCCCTCCCCTGACACCCCCCCTCAGGCCCCTCCCCTGACCCCCCCCCCCTCAGGCCCCTCCCTTGACCCCCTTTTCTCAGGCCCCTCCCCTGACACCCCCCCCTCAGGCCCCTCCCTTGACCCCCCCCTCAGGCCCCTTCCCTGACCCCCCCTCCCTCAGGCCCCTCCCCTGACCCCCCCGTTTCAGGCCCCTCCCCTGACCCCTCCCTCCCTCAGGCCCCTCTCCTGACACCCCCCCTCAGGCCCCTCCCCTGACCCCACCCCCTCAGGCCCCTCCCCTGACCCCCGCCCTCACTCAGGCCCCTCCCCTGACACCCCCCCCTCAGGCCCCTCTCCTGACCCCCCCCCCTCAGGCCCTTCCGCTGACCCCCCCCCTCAGGCCCCTCCCCTGAACCCCCCCTCAGGCGCCTCCCCTGACCACCCTCTCTCAGGCCCCTCCCCTGACACCCCCCCTCCCTCAGGCCCCTCCCCTGACACCCCCCTCTCAGGCCCCTCCCCTGACCCCCCCCACTCAGGCCCCTCCCCTGACCCCCCCCTCACTCAGGCCCCTCCCCTGACACCCCCCCTCAGGCCCCTCCCCTGACCCCCCCCCCTCAGGCCCCTTCCCTGACCCCCCTTTCTCAGGCCCCTCCCCTGACACCCCCCCCTCAGGCCCCTCCCTTGACACCCCCCCTCAGGCCCCTTCCCTGACCCCCCCTCCCTCAGGCCCCTCCCCTGACCCCCCCGTTTCAGGCCCCTCCCCTGACCCCCCCCTCCCTCAGGCCCCTCTCCTGACACCCCCGCTCAGGCCCCTTCCCTGACCCCACCCCCTCAGGCCCCTCCCCTGACCCCCGCCCTCACTCAGGCCCCTCCCCTGACACCCCCCCCTCAGGCCCCTCCCCTGACCCCCCCCCCTCAGGCCCCTCCGCTGACCCCCCCTCAGGCCCCTCCCCTGACCCCCCCCTCAGGCCCCTCCCCTGACCACCCTCTCTCAGGCCCCTCCCCTGACCCCCCCCCCCCTCCCTCAGGCCCCTCCCCTGACACCCCCCTTTCAGGCCCCTCCCCTGACCCCCCCCACTCAGGCACCTCCCCTGACCCCCCCCCCTCACTCAGGCCCCTCCCCTGACACCCCCCCTCAGGCCCCTCCCCTGACCCCCCCTCTCAGGCCCCTCCCTTGACCCCCCCCTCAGGCCCCTCCCCTGACCCCCCCCTCAGGCCCCTCCCCTGACCCCCCTCTCTCAGGCTCCTCCCCTAACCCCCCCCCCTCCCTCAGGCCCCTCCCCTCAAACCCCCCTCTCAGGCCCCTCCCCTGACCCCCCCCCACTCAGGCCCCTCCCATGACCCCCCCCCCTCACTCAGGCCCCTCCCCTGACACCCCCCCCCTCAGGCCCCTCCCTGGAACCTCCCCCCCTCAGGCCCCTTCCCTGACCCCCCCTCCCTCAAGCCCCTCCCCTGACCCCCCCTTTTCAGGCCCCTCCCCTGACCCCCCCCTCCCTCAGGCCCCTCCCCTGACATCACCCCTCAGGCCCTTCTCCTGACCCCACTCCCTCAGGCCCCTCCCCTGACCCCCCCCTTACTCAGGCCCCTCCCCTGACATCCCCCCCCTCAGGCCCCTCCCCTGACCCCCCCCGCCTCAGGCCCCTCCCCTGACCCCCCCTTTTCAGGCCCCTCCCGTGACCCCCCCCCCTCAGGCCCCTCCCCTGACCCCCCCCTCAGGCCCCTCCCCTGACACCCCCCCCTCAGGCCCCTCCCCTGACCCCCCTCTCTCAGGCCCTTTCCCTGACACCCCCCCCTCAGGCCCCTCCCTTGACCCCCCCCCTCAGGCCCCTTCCCTGACCCCCCCTCCCTCAGGCCCTTCCCCTGACCCCCCCTTTTCAGGCCCCTCCCCTGACCCCCCCCTCCCTCAGGCCCCTCCCCTGACACCCCCCCCTCAGGCCCCTCCCCTGACCCCACCCCCTCAGGCCCCTCCCCTGACCCCCGCTTTCACTCAGGCCCCTCCCCTGACACCCCCCCCTCAGGCCCTTCCCCTGACCCCCCCCCCCTCAGGCCCCTCCGCTGACCCCCCCCTCAGGCCCCCCCCCTGACCCCCCCCCTCAGGCCCCTCCCCTGACCACCCTCTCTCAGGCCCCTCCCCTGACCCCCCCCCCTCCCTCAGGCCCCTCCCCTGACACCCCCCTCTCAGGCCCCTCCCCTGACCCCCCCCACTCAGGCCCCTCCCCTGACCCCCCCCTCACTCAGGCCCCTCCCCTGACACCCCCCCCTCAGGCCCCTCCCCTGACCCTCCTCCCCCCCCTCAGGCCCCTCCCCTGACCCCCCCCTCAGGCCCCTCCCCTGACCCCCCCCTCAGGCCCCTCCCCTGACCCCCCTCTCTCAGGCTCCTCCCCTGACCCCCCCTCCCTCAGGCCCCTCCCCTCACATCCCCCTCTCAGGCCCCTCCCCTGACCCCCCCCCCTCAGGCCCCTCCCCTGACCCCCCTTTCTCAGGCCCCTCCCCTGACACCCCCCCCTCAGGCCCCTCCCTTGACCCCCCCCCCTTAGGCCCCTTCCCTGACCCCCCCTCCCTCAGGCCCCTCCCCTGACCCCCCCCTCAGGCCCCTCCCCTGACCCCCCCCCCCCTCAGGCCCCTCCCCTGACCACCCTCTCTCAGGCCCCTCCCCTGACACCCCCCTCTCAGGCCCCTCCTCTGACCCCCCCCACTCTGGCCCCTCCCCTGACCCCCCCCCTCACTCAGTCCCCTCCCCTGACACCCCCCCTCAGGCCCCTCCCCTGACCCCCCCCCCTCAAGCCCCTCCACTGACCCCCCCCTCAGGCCCCTCCCCTGACCCCCCCCTCAGGCCCCTCCCCTGACCCCGCTCTCTCAGGCTCCTCCCCTGACCCCCCCCCTCAGGCCCCTCCCCTGACACCCCCCCTTCAGGCCCTTCCCCTGACCCCCCTCTCTCAGGCCCTTCCCCTGACACCCCCCCCTCAGGCCCCTCCCCTGACCCCTCCCTCAGGCCCCTCCCCTGACCCCCCCCTCAGGCCCCTCCCCTGACCCCCCCCCTCAGGCCCCTCCGCTGACCCCCCCTCAGGCCCTTCCCCTGACCCCCCCCTCAGGCCCCTCCCCTGACCACCCTCTCTCAGGCCCCTCCCCTGACCCCCCCCCCCTCCCTCAGGCCCCTCCCCTGACACCCCCCTTTCAGGCCCCTCCCCTGACCCCCCCCACTCAGGCACCTCCCCTGACCCCCCCCCCTCACTCAGGCCCCTCCCCTGACACCCCCCCTCAGGCCCCTCCCCTGACCCCCCCTCTCAGGCCCCTCCCTTGACCCCCCCCTCAGGCCCCTCCCCTGACCCCCCCCTCAGGCCCCTCCCCTGACCCCCCTCTCTCAGGCTCCTCCCCTAACCCCCCCCCCTCCCTCAGGCCCCTCCCCTCAAACCCCCCTCTCAGGCCCCTCCCCTGACCCCCCCCCACTCAGGCCCCTCCCATGACCCCCCCCCTCACTCAGGCCCCTCCCCTGACACCCCCCCCCTCAGGCCCCTCCCTGGAACCTCCCCCCCTCAGGCCCCTTCCCTGACCCCCCCTCCCTCAAGCCCCTCCCCTGACCCCCCCTTTTCAGGCCCCTCCCCTGACCCCCCCCTCCCTCAGGCCCCTCCCCTGACACCACCCCTCAGGCCCTTCTCCTGACCCCACTCCCTCAGGCCCCTCCCCTGACCCCCCCCTTACTCAGGCCCCTCCCCTGACATCCCCCCCCTCAGGCCCCTCCCCTGACCCCCCCCGCCTCAGGCCCCTCCCCTGACCCCCCCTTTTCAGGCCCCTCCCCTGACCCCCCCCCCCTCAGGCCCCTCCCCTGACCCCCCCCTCAGGCCCCTCCCCTGACACCCCCCCCTCAGGCCCCTCCCCTGACCCCCCTCTCTCAGGCCCTTTCCCTGACACCCCCCCCTCAGGCCCCTCCCTTGACCCCCCCCCTCAGGCCCCTTCCCTGACCCCCCCTCCCTCAGGCCCTTCCCCTGACCCCCCCTTTTCAGGCCCCTCCCCTGACCCCCCCCTCCCTCAGGCCCCTCCCCTGACACCCCCCCCTCAGGCCCCTCCCCTGACCCCACCCCCTCAGGCCCCTCCCCTGACCCCCGCTTTCACTCAGGCCCCTCCCCTGACACCCCCCCCTCAGGCCCTTCCCCTGACCCCCCCCCCCTCAGGCCCCTCCGCTGACCCCCCCCTCAGGCCCCCCCCCTGACCCCCCCCCTCAGGCCCCTCCCCTGACCACCCTCTCTCAGGCCCCTCCCCTGACCCCCCCCCCCCTCCCTCAGGCCCCTCCCCTGACACCCCCCTCTCAGGCCCCTCCCCTGACCCCCCCCACTCAGGCCCCTCCCCTGACCCCCCCCTCACTCAGGCCCCTCCCCTGACACCCCCCCCTCAGGCCCCTCCCCTGACCCTCCTCCCCCCCCTCAGGCCCCTCCCCTGACCCCCCCCTCAGGCCCCTCCCCTGACCCCCCCCTCAGGCCCCTCCCCTGACCCCCCTCTCTCAGGCTCCTCCCCTGACCCCCCCTCCCTCAGGCCCCTCCCCTCACATCCCCCTCTCAGGCCCCTCCCCTGACCCCCCCCCCCTCAGGCCCCTCCCCTGACCCCCCTTTCTCAGGCCCCTCCCCTGACACCCCCCCCTCAGGCCCCTCCCTTGACCCCCCCCCCCTTAGGCCCCTTCCCTGACCCCCCCTCCCTCAGGCCCCTCCCCTGACCCCCCCCTCAGGCCCCTCCCCTGACCCCCCCCCCCTCAGGCCCCTCCCCTGACCACCCTCTCTCAGGCCCCTCCCCTGACACCCCCCTCTCAGGCCCCTCCTCTGACCCCCCCCACTCTGGCCCCTCCCCTGACCCCCCCCCTCACTCAGGCCCCTCCCCTGACACCCCCCCTCAGGCCCCTCCCCTGACCCCCCCCCCTCAAGCCCCTCCCCTGACCCCCCCCTCAGGCCCCTCCCCTGACCCCCCCCTCAGGCCCCTCCCCTGACCCCGCTCTCTCAGGCTCCTCCCCTGACCCCCCCCCTCAGGCCCCTCCCCTGACACCCCCCCCTCAGGCCCTTCCCCTGACCCACCTCTCTCAGGCCCTTCCCCTGACACCCCCCCCTCAGGCCCCTCCCCTGACCCCTCCCTCAGGCCCCTCCCCTGACCCCCCCCTCAGGCCCCTCCCCTGACCCCCCCCCTCAGGCCCCTCCCCTGACCCCCCCCTCAGGCCCCTCCCCTGACACCCCCCCCTCAGGCCCCTCCCCTGACCCCCCTCTCTCAGGCCCTTCCCCTGACACCCCCCCCTCAGGCCCCTCCCTTGACCCCCCCCCCTCAGGCCCCTTCCCTGACCCCCCCTCCCTCAGGCCCCTCCCCTGACCCCCCCTTTTCAGGCCCCTCCCCTGCCCCCCCCCTCCCTCAGGCCCCTCCCCTGACACCCCCCCCCTCAGGCCCTTCCCCTGACCCCACCCCCTCAGACCCCTCCCCTGACCCCCGCCCTCACTCAGGCCCCTCCCCTGACACCCCCCCCTCAGGCCCCTCCCCTGACCCCCCCCCTCAGGACCCTCCGCTGACCCCCCCCTCAGGCCCCCCCCCTGACCCTCCCCTTTCAGGCCCCTCCCCTGACCACCCTCTCTCAGGCCCCTCCCCCGACCCCCCCCCCCTCCCTCAGGCCCCTCCCCTGACACCCCCCTCTCAGGCCCGTCCCCTGACCCCCCCCACTCAGGCCCCTCTCCTGACCCCCCCCTCACTCAGGCCCCTCCCCTGACCCCCCCCCCCCAGGCCCCTCCCCTGACCCCCCCCTCAGGCCCCTCCCCTGACCCCCCCCTCAGGCCCCTCCCCTGACACCCTTCTCTCAGGCTCCTCCCCTGACCCCCCCCCTCCCTCAGGCCCGTCCCCTCACACCCCCCTCTCAGGCCCCTCCCCTGACCCCCCCCCACTCAGGCCCCTCCCCTGACCCCCCCCCTCACTCAGGCCCCTCCCCTGACACCCCCCCCCCTCAGGCCCCTCCCTGGAACCTCCCCCCCTCAGGCCCCTTTCCTGACCTCCCCTCCCTCAGGCCCCTCCCCTGACCCCCCCTTTTCAGGCCCCTCCCCTGACCCCCCCTCCCTCAGGCCCCTCCCCTGACACCCCCCCTCAGGCCCTTCTCCTGACCCCACTCCCTCAGGCCCCTCCCCTGACCCCCCCCCCTTACTCAGGCCCCTCCCCTGACCCCCCCCCTCAGGCCCCTTCCCTGACCCCCCCTCCCTCAGGCCCCTCCCCTGACCCCCCCTTTTCAGGCCCCTCCCCTGACCCCCCCCTCCTTCAGGCCCCTCCCCTGACACCCCCCCTCAGGCCCCTCCCCTGACCCCCCCCCCTCAGGCCCCTCCCCTGACCCCCCTTTCTCAGGCCCCTCCCCTGACACCCCCCCGTCAGGCCCCTCCCTTGACCCCCCCCCTCAGGCCCCTTCCCTGACCCCCGCTCCCTCAGGCCCCTCCCCCTCCCCCCGCCCTCCCTCAGGCCCCTCCCCTGACACCCCCCCTCAGGCCCCTCCCCTGACCCCCCCCCCTCAGGCCCCTCCCTTGACCCCCCTTTCTCAGGCCCCTCCCCTGACCCCCCCGTTTCAGGCCCCTCCCCTGACCCCTCCCTCCCTCAGGCCCCTCTCCTGACACCCCCCCTCAGGCCCCTCCCCTGACCCCACCCCCTCAGGCCCCTCCCCTGACCCCCGCCCTCACTCAGGCCCCTCCCCTGACACCCCCCCCTCAGGCCCCTCCCCTGACCCCCCCCCCTCAGGCCCTTCCGCTGACCCCCCCCTCAGGCCCCTCCCCTGAACCCCCCCTCAGGCGCCTCCCCTGACCACCCTCTCTCAGGCCCCTCCCCTGACACCCCCCCTCCCTCAGGCCCCTCCCCTGACACCCCCCTCTCAGGCCCCTCCCCTGACCCCCCCCACTCAGGCCCCTCCCCTGACCCCCCCCTCACTCAGGCCCCTCCCCTGACACCCCCCCTCAGGCCCCTCCCCTGACCCCCCCCCCCTCAGGCCCCTTCCCTGACCCCCCTTTCTCAGGCCCCTCCCCTGACACCCCCCCCTCAGGCCCCTCCCTTGACACCCCCCCTCAGGCCCCTTCCCTGACCCCCCCTCCCTCAGGCCCCTCCCCTGACCCCCCCGTTTCAGGCCCCTCCCCTGACCCCCCCCTCCCTCAGGCCCCTCTCCTGACACCCCCCCTCAGGCCCCTCCCCTGACCCCACCCCCTCAGGCCCCTCCCCTGACCCCCGCCCTCACTCAGGCCCCTCCCCTGACACCCCCCCCTCAGGCCCCTCCCCTGACCCCCCCCCCTCAGGCCCCTCCGCTGACCCCCCCTCAGGCCCCTCCCCTGACCCCCCCCTCAGGCCCCTCCCCTGACCACCCTCTCTCAGGTCCCTCCCCTGACCCCCCCCCCCTCCCTCAGGCCCCTCCCCTGACACCCCCCTTTCAGGCCCCTCCCCTGACCCCCCCCACTCAGGCACCTCCCCTGACCCCCCCCCCCTCACTCAGGCCCCTCCCCTGACACCCCCCCTCAGGCCCCTCCCCTGACCCCCCCCCCTCAGGCCCCTCCCTTGACCCCCCCCTCAGGCCCCTCCCCTGACCCCCCCCTCAGGCCCCTCCCCTGACCCCCCTCTCTCAGGCTCCTCCCCTAACCCCCCCCCTCCCTCAGGCCCCTCCCCTCAAACCCCCCTCTCAGGCCCCTCCCCTGACCCCCCCCCACTCAGGCCCCTCCCATGACCCCCCCCCCTCACTCAGGCCCCTCCCCTGACACCCCCCCCCTCAGGCCCCTCCCTGGAACCTCCCCCCCTCAGGCCCCTTCCCTGACCCCCCCTCCCTCAGGCCCCTCCCCTGACCCCCCCTTTTCAGGCCCCTCCCCTGACCCCCCCCTCCCTCAGGCCCCTCCCCTGACACCACCCCTCAGGCCCTTCTCCTGACCCCACTCCCTCAGGCCCCTCCCCTGACCCCCCCCTTACTCAGGCCCCTCCCCTGACATCCCCCCCCTCAGGCCCCTCCCCTGACCCCCCCCGCCTCAGGCCCCTCCCCTGACCCCCCCTTTTCAGGCCCCTCCCCTGACCCCCCCCCTCAGGCCCCTCCCCTGACCCCCCCCTCAGGCCCCTCCCCTGACACCCCCCCCTCAGGCCCCTCCCCTGACCCCCCTCTCTCAGGCCCTTTCCCTGACACCCCCCCCTCAGGCCCCTCCCTTGACCCCCCCCCTCAGGCCCCTTCCCTGACCCCCCCTCCCTCAGGCCCTTCCCCTGACCCCCCCTTTTCAGGCCCCTCCCCTGACCCCCCCCTCCCTCAGGCCCCTCCCCTGACACCCCCCCCTCAGGCCCCTCCCCTGACCCCACCCCCTCAGGCCCCTCCCCTGACCCCCGCTTTCACTCAGGCCCCTCCCCTGACACCCCCCCCTCAGGCCCTTCCCCTGACCCCCCCCCCCTCAGGCCCCTCCGCTGACCCCCCCCTCAGGCCCCCCCCCTGACCCCCCCCCTCAGGCCCCTCCCCTGACCACCCTCTCTCAGGCCCCTCCCCTGACCCCCCCCCCTCCCTCAGGCCCCTCCCCTGACACCCCCCTCTCAGGCCCCTCCCCTGACCCCCCCCACTCAGGCCCCTCCCCTGACCCCCCCCTCACTCAGGCCCCTCCCCTGACACCCCCCCCCTCAGGCCCCTCCCCTGACCCTCCTCCCCCCCCTCAGGCCCCTCCCCTGACCCCCCCCTCAGGCCCCTCCCCTGACCCCCCCCTCAGGCCCCTCCCCTGACCCCCCTCTCTCAGGCTCCTCCCCTGACCCCCCCTCCCTCAGGCCCCTCCCCTCACACCCCCCTCTCAGGCCCCTCCCCTGACCCCCCCCCCCTCAGGCCCCTCCCCTGACCCCCCTTTCTCAGGCCCCTCCCCTGACACCCCCCCCTCAGGCCCCTCCCTTGACCCCCCCCCCTCAGGCCCCTTCTTTGACCCCCCCTCCCTCAGGCCCCTCCCCTGACCCCCCCCTCAGGCCCCTCCCCTGACCCCCCCCCCTCAGGCCCCTCCCCTGACCACCCTCTCTCAGGCCCCTCCCCTGACACCCCCCTCTCAGGCCCCTCCTCTGACCCCCCCCCTCTGGCCCCTCCCCTGACCCCCCCCCTCACTCAGGCCCCTCCCCTGACACCCCCCCCTCAGGCCCCTCCCCTGACCCCCCCCCCTCAAGCCCCTCCCCTGACCCCCCCCTCAGGCCCCTCCCCTGACCCCCCCCTCAGGCCCCTCCCCTGACCCCGCTCTCTCAGGCTCCTCCCCTGACCCCCCCCCTCAGGCCCCTCCCCTGACACCCCCCCCTCAGGCCCTTCCCCTGACCCCCCTCTCTCAGGCCCTTCCCCTGACACCCCCCCCTCAGGCCCCTCCCCTGACCCCCCCCCTCAGGCCCCTCCCCTGACCCCCCCCTCAGGCCCCTCCCCTGACCCCCCCCCTCAGGCCCCTCCCCTGACCCCCCCCTCAGGCCCCTCCCCTGACACCTCCCCCTCAGGCCCCTCCCCTGACCCCCCTCTCTCAGGCCCTTCCCCTGACACCCCCCCCTCAGGCCCCTCCCTTGACCCCCCCCCCTCAGGCCCCTTCCCTGACCCCCCCTCCCTCAGGCCCCTCCCCTGACCCCCCCTTTTCAGGCCCCTCCCCTGCCCCCCCCCTCCCTCAGGCCCCTCCCCTCACATCCCCCTCTCAGGCCCCTCCCCTGACCCCCCCCCCCTCAGGCCCCTCCCCTGACCCCCCTTTCTCAGGCCCCTCCCCTGACACCCCCCCCTCAGGCCCCTCCCTTGACCCCCCCCCCTCAGGCCCCTTCTTTGACCCCCCCTCCCTCAGGCCCCTCCCCTGACCCCCCCCTCAGGCCCCTCCCCTGACCCCCCCCCTCAGGCCCCTCCCCTGACCACCCTCTCTCAGGCCCCTCCCCTGACACCCCCCTCTCAGGCCCCTCCTCTGACCCCCCCCACTCTGGCCCCTCCCCTGACCCCCCCCCTCACTCAGGCCCCTCCCCTGACACCCCCCCCTCAGGCCCCTCCCCTGACCCCCCCCCCTCAAGCCCCTCCCCTGACCCCCCCCTCAGGCCCCTCCCCTGACCCCCCCCCTCAGGCCCCTCCCCTGACCCCGCTCTCTCAGGCTCCTTTCCTGACCCCCCCCCTCAGGCCCCTCCCCTGACACCCCCCCCTCAGGCCCTTCCCCTGACCCCCCTCTCTCAGGCCCTTCCCCTGACACCCCCCCCTCAGGCCCCTCCCCTGACCCCCCCCTCAGGCCCCTCCCCTGACCCCCCCCTCAGGCCCCTCCCCTGACCCCCCCCCTCAGGCCCCTCCCCTGACCCCCCCCTCAGGCCCCTCCCCTAACACCTCCCCCTCAGGCCCCTCCCCTGACCCCCCTCTCTCAGGCCCTTCCCCTGACACCCCCCCCTCAGGCCCCTCCCTTGACCCCCCCCCCTCAGGCCCCTTCCCTGACCCCCCCTCCCTCAGGCCCCTCCCCTGACCCCCCCTTTTCAGGCCCCTCCCCTGCCCCCCCCCCTCAGGCCCCTCCCCTGACACCCCCCCTTCAGGCCCTTCCCCTGACCCCACCCCCTCAGACCCCTCCCCTGACCCCCGCCCTCACTCAGGCCCCTCCCCTGACACCCCCCCCTCAGGCCCCTCCCCTGACCCCCCCCCCTCAGGACCCTCCGCTGACCCCCCCCTCAGGCCCCCCCCCTGATCCTCCCCTTTCAGGCCCCTCCCCTGACCACCCTCTCTCAGGCCCCTCCCCCGACCCCCCCCCCCCTCCCTCAGGCCCCTCCCCTGACACCCCCCTCTCAGGCCCGTCCCCTGACCCCCCCCACTCAGGCCCCTCTCCTGACCCCCCCCTCACTCAGGCCCCTCCCCTGACACCCCCCCTCAGGCCCCTCCCCTGACCTTCCTCCCCCCCCTCAGGCCCCTCCCCTGACCCCCCTCTCAGGCCCCTCCCCTGACCCCCCCTCAGGCCCCTCCCCTGACCCCCCTCTCTCAGGCTCCTCCCCTGACCCCCCCCTCCTTCAGGCCCCTACCCTCACATCCCCCTCTCAGGCCCCTCCCCTGACCCCCCCCCCTCAGGCCCCTCCCCTGACCCCCCTTTCTCAGGCCCCTCCCCTGACACCCCCCCCTTAGGCCCCTCCCTTGACCCCCCCCCCTCAGGCCCCTTCCCTGACCCCCCCTCCCTCAGGCCCCTCCCCTGACCCACCCCTCAGGGCCCTCCCCTGACCCCCCCCCCCTCAGGCCCCTCCCCTGACCACCCTCTCTCAGGCCCCTCCCCTGACACCCCCCTCTCAGGCCCCTCCTCTGACCCCCCCCACTCAGGCCCCTCCCCTGACCCCCCCTCACTCAGGCCCCTCACCTGACACCCCCCCCTCAGGCCCCTCCCCTGACCCCCCCCCCTCAAGCCCCTCCCTTGACCCCCCCTCAGGCCCCTCCTCTGACCCCCCCCCTCAGGCCCCTCCCCTGACCCCGCTCTCTCAGGCTCCTCCCCTGACCCCCCCCTCCCTCAGGCCCCTCCCCTGACACCCTCCCCTCAGGCCCCTCCCCTGACCCCCCCCCCTCAGGCCCCTCCCCTGACCCACCCCTCAGGCCCCTCCCCTGACCCCCCCCTCAGGCCCCTCCCCTGACCCCGCTCTCTCAGGCTCCTCCCCTGACCCCCCCCTCCCTCAGGCCCCTCCCCTCACACCCCCCTCTCAGGCCCCTCCCCTGACCCCCCCCACTCGGGCCCCTCCCCTGACCGCCCCCCTCACTCAGGCCCCTTTCCTGACACCCCCCCTTCAGGCCCCTCCCCTGACCCCCCCCCCTCAGGCCCCTCCCCTGACCCCCCCCTCAGGCCCCTCCCCTGACCCCCCTCTCTCAGGCTCCTCCCCTGACCCCCCCCCTCCCTCAGGCCCCTCCCCTCACACCACCCTCTCAGGCCCCTCCCCTGACCCCCTTCACTCAGGCCCCTCCCCTGACCACCCCCCTCACTCAGGCCCCTCCCCTGACACCCCCCCCCCCCTCAGGCCGGGATTACTCTCATTTGCGTTACGGGGCATCGTTTCTGTCGCGCCGAATTCCATCGAGCTGGGAAATCGCTCATTTTTGTGTCGCCAAATATCGT